>NC_080545.1:30201373-30501373 GCF_028640845.1 Ahaetulla prasina
GCAAGAATCTACTGAAACCTACATTAAAGCCAGAAGCTAGGAAGCCTACAATATAAGTAATAAGTACTATACATTGGCAAGACTTAACTTCTTTTCTGGTTGTTTGGTGTCTTTGGGATTTAACAAAGGTAAATCTTATTTAATGCCAAAGTACTCATTACTGGAAGCCCTCCGGTTGAACAAAAGAATCAACCCAACATATTGTAGCTTCCTTATAAATTTAAGAGGATCACAAAATATAATAACCCAGGTCCAAGCTTCAACAGAAGCCAAGCCTGCCCCACATTTGAGACAAACCCTGCAGCAATAAATTGTGAGAATAATTTTTAGACAGGCTCTACCTTCCCATATAAAGAGCATAGATAAACAACAAAAGAAGTAAATCTTTGGTATTAAATATTGTATATGCAGCACTGAAGGAATCTGGAGCTCACCAACTATGCAATAAAATCCCAAGGTGGCAGAGGCAGTGTTTGCAGCATTATTCACTGCATGGGACGACTGTACACTCCATGAGCCTAAGGAATGGGAAAGTACTATTAGATATAAAATGCTACTTACCCTACTGTCTGTTAATATGTCATTCATTTTATATATTTATTTATTTATTTATTTATTTTGTCACACAGTATATATAAGCATAAGCATGAAATAACTAAACAATATATAAGCATATATTTAAGCATGAGTATGTAATAACTATATTAATTGGATATAACAAAAGGAAACAGTAGGACAGGAACAGTAGGCACGCTTGTGCTCTTCTGCCCTTACAGACCTCTTAGGAATGGGGTGAGGTCAATAGTGGACAGTTTTTGGTTGAAGCTTTGGGGATTTTGGGAAGAGACCACAGAGTCCACAGAGTCAGGTAGTGTATTCCAAGTATTAACAACTCTGTTACTCTGTTAAGTCATATTTTCTGCAATCAAGATTGGAGCGGTTAGCATTAAGCTTAAATCTATTGTGTGCTCGTGTATTGTTGCAATTGAAGCTGAAGTAGTCTTCGACAGGAAGGACATTGTAATAGATGATTCTATGCATTAAACTCAGGTCATGTCGAAGGCGGTGGAGTTCTAAATTTTCTAAACCCAGGATTTCAAGTCTGGAGGCATAAGGTATTTTGTTGTATTCAGAGGAGTGGAGAACTCTTCTTGTAAAATATTTCTGGACACGTTCAATTGTATTGATGTCAGAAATGTGGTGTGGATTAGATGTATTAGTATTAGATGTATTAGTATTAGATGTATTAGTATTAGATGTATTCACATCTAACTGGCAATCTTACTTTAAATATAGTTCATGTTCAACTGATTTAATGTGCAAGAGGATTCTAAATCTCAATCCAACCTGTTTTGGTAAAATCAAACTATCGTCACTAGCATTTACCAAAATAGAGAGCTGTTTGCTGCCAAGTTACATGGGTGATAAAGCTATGCAAGGGTGCAAAGTATGTATTTACAAAACTGATATGCTCTAAACAATCTCAGGGATAACAAGGAACCTTGCTTTATTACATATTTAATAGGATCCTATTTTATCATTCTCTTTTCTTTGACTGCTGATTCTAAAATGGTATCTGCAGTTAAATTATGTATTAATAAGAAAAAAAAACAGATGAGCCCTTGATGTTGTGAATTGCAGCATACAGCAAAAGTGTTTAAGTTATTTTACCATCTCACTGAGCAAACACATCAATTTCGCCCAGAGGTGAGAGGATAATTGAATAGAATTAATATTTGAAAGTGTATATCCAGCTATCAGATTGATGGCCAGTTTTATTTATTATCCTTTTTCCTTAGTTTGATTATAGGAGACAGAAGAGGTGACATCTTATGGGTTCATTGGAAGAAGACTGGAATTAAAGTATGAGCATATATGAAAACAAAAGATTCTAGAAAGATTACTGACAGACTTGTTAGGACAAACATCTTGAAGAGACTTGTAGAAATGTGGATTTGAAGAAAGTGAAGATGACTGTGAATCTTGCAAATTTACCTTGAGCAAAGTTCATAACCGTTCACCAACTGACAAGCACATTTAAATTCCATATATTACGCAAGAGCTGACCCAAGGCACCCAATTCTAAGCGACACTGGTAATTTACAAAAATAAAATATTTATAAAAAATAAATATATATATTAGCTTCATTATCAGAAATCTCCTGTTAAACGAGAACTATTAACATACACGCTTATCCATTTTGTTTTCCAGACATTTGTACAAAATAGAAAGAATGGTTCAGAGGTGAAAAAACCAATTGTTTTGTTTTCTCTATATATCTATATAACAAATGATATACTTCATTAAATCACTGTGGATTTTTTTTGTTCTGGCATTTAAATGGAAAACAGAAAATAGTTACGTGCTGCATTAAATTAAATTCCCTAGAATAAGCAACCCTGGGGGAAAATATTAAATTAAGTTATACAATTTTTTGGTCCAATCAACACTAGTGTACAAATAATTGGGTACGCATGGATTTTCATCATGGTTTGGTGGATACATTTCATTCACTTCTGCCTTCAAAATCATCACAATTAACTAGGCTTTAGAAAAATAAAAGCAAAACACTTTCCTACCTTTTAGAGGCTTATAAGCATGTTCTTAGGCAAGACAAGTAAGAATAATTGATGAATGTAATAGTTCTAAAAATATCTCAAGGGCTCAAAGTAATCAAAATAACAATATTGGAGAAACAAAGTTTGCCCCAAAATTCTAATAACAATATAGCCTGAAGCATAATAGCATTGTTTTTTGCTCAAAGATATAATATGTGTATCATATGTAATCTCAAATTTTATTATCCTGATTGGTTGAAAACCTCTAAGGAAATTTTGTATCATATTGTGATCCAAAGACCAAGAAAAAGAGGGACACATAAACTGCAAATATTAGATAGTATAAGTGTCATTTTGATATTTTTCTTACTAAATATTTGGTTCATATTGTTTTCTTTTGTCATTTTCTTTTCTTGAATTTAATACATAAATAAATATTCATTACTCAGAGTAGCAATTTAAAAAACAGAATTAAACCCATATTTAGTATGTCTCTGGATATTATGGAACAGTCTCAAAGGAAGTACAATTGATTCATGTTTCATTTTTCTGTCTAATGTCCAAATATATAGTTATATTTTTCTCATATTGTGTGATAACTGAACTGCAAGCATGTCTTGAATTAAGACTCTAAATCACAGAGGAAATCATGTAACGTTACATTACAGTGGAAATTCCAAAGATTGCTGTAACTCAAATTTTCTTAGATCCCTTCCCATAATCAGTGAAACCACTAATATATTTTCATTAACGTTTTGTGTAAAAGGAATAATGTCAAAATGAAAAGCATATAACATAAAATGTTCTGTATTTGGAAACTTATCATTTTTGCATTGTTAAATAATGAAATATTTTAATTCAGATAAATTTATTTTATTTCTATTTTGCAATTCTTTGCTGATGCATTTCTTAGTACCACAGTATCTGCCCAGCATGTTAGTTTGATCTCAATTGTTTGATTTCATTATTTATTTTCAACACATTTATTTTATTACTCCAATTCATTTTCAAATGTGTGATCATTTTTTCAAGTTAGATTTCTACAACTATTTGAAAGAATCTATTTGATAAAATTTGTTGTCAATGTTTTATCAGTGCTAATTCATTAGTGTTGCTAACAGGGAAAATTATTGCTGGAAAAAAAATTGATATGAGCCATCTGTCTGGAAATATTTAAGGTTATATTTATTTACTTATTTGTTTCTTCTTTGTTCTTATTGCCATAATATTATTTGCCATAATTTGCCATTATTGCCATCATATTATTTGCCATAATATGAAGGACTCCTGCTAGTTAACTATGCATATGTGTATGTATGTGTTTGCATATATGTAATTAACAAATACAAGATTAACATGTTGATAAAAATATATCAATGTGTTAAGAATTAATGTACTCAAGGAAAAACAAGAAACTATATAACTGCAATTATTTCTCAATTTTCTTCTGAAATGCTCCATTTGAAATAATTTCTGGACAGCTAAAAAGAAGAACCTATGATAATCTAGTTTCTGGAGGAAGACTGTTTCACTTCACTAAAGTAGGAAATCTATAATTTAAGTATCATTAGATTTATAAGCAGTAGGTTGAAAAACATTTTTAAAGCACATTAATCAAAATTTTCTTTGGGACCTGGAAAACATCAAGCCACACATTGGAGCAATTGCATTAGAAATTTAACTGCTGTAAGTGTAATTCATTTTGAAGGTATTATTTATTTATTTATTTATTTATTTATTATATTTGTATACCGCCCTTCTCCCGAAGGACTCAGGGCAGTTCACAGACAAAAAACAACAGAAAACATATAATAGATTAAAAACAGCTAAAGAATAGATAGTTGAATTCAATTGATGCTCTAACTTTTGAATACAAATTTAAAACCTCATTTAAACCCCTTTTTTAAAAATCCCAATTTAAAAAACTACATTCAGGCTAGTCCTGCTCTTCGAAACAGCAACGTCTTCAGCTCGCGGCGGAAGGACTTGAGATCGGGAGTTGGCCGAAGCCCAGAGGAGCTCGTTCCAGAGGTAGGGGCCCCCACAGAGAGGCCCCCCCCCCTAGAGGCCGCCAGCCGACATTGTTTAGCTGACGGTATCCGGAGGAGGCCCTCTCTGTGAGAGCGCACTGGTCGGTGAGAGGCTAATGGTGGCAGTAGGCGGTCCCGTAAATATCCCGGCCCTAGGCCATGGGCGTTTAAAGGTGATGACAAGTACCTTAAAGTGAACCCGGAAGACCACTGGGAGCCAGTGCAGGTTACGCAGGAGGGTGTTACATGGGAGCCAAAGGTGCTCCTCTATCACCAGCAGCCGCATTCTGGACCAGTTGGAGTCTCCGGGCACACTTCAAGGGAGCCCCATGTAGAGAGCATTACAGTAGTCAGGCGGGATGTAACAAGGGCATGGCGACCGTGCATAAGGAAGCCCGATCCAGAAAGGGACGTAACTGGCGTATCAGGCGAACCTGATGAAAGGCTCCCCTGGTGACGGCTATCATATGATCTTCTAAAGACAGCCGTGCATCCAGGACGCCCAGATTACGAGCCCTTTCCGTGGGGGCCAATAGTTCGCCCCAATGGTCAGTGATGGAATTAGCTGACTGTGCGGACGCCCGGCATCCACAGCCACCCGGTCTTGGTGGGATTGAGTCTGAGTCTGTTCCTCCCCATCCAGACCCGTACGGCCCCCAGGCACTGGGACATCACTTCAACAGCCTCGTTGGGGTGGTTAGGGGTGGAAATATAGAGCTGAGTATCATCAGCGTATAGATGACAACTCACCCCAAGACCACGGATGATCTCACCCAGCGGCTTCATATAGATGTTGAACAGAAGAGGCGAGAGAACCGACCCTTGCGGCACCCACATAAGAGGCGCCTTGGGGTCGATCTCTGTCCCCGTCAACACCGTCTGCGACCGGTCGGAGAGGTAGGAGGAGAACCACCGATGAACAGTGCCCTCACTCCAAGTCCCTCGAGTCGGCGCAGCAGGATACCATGATCGATGGTATCAAAAGCCGCTGAGAGATCTAATAGGACCAAGACAGAGGAACAACCTCTGTCCCGAGCCCTCAAGAGATCATCAACCAGCGACCAAGGCTGTTTCCGTGCTGTGACCAGGCGGAAACCGGACTGGAATGGATCAAGATAGACAGTTTCATCCAGGTACTGGGGCAACTGTCGTGCAACCACTCTCGACAACCTTTGCCAAAAGCGAAGGTTGGAGACCGACGATAATTTGCTAAACTAGCTGGGTCAAGGGAAGGCTTCTTGAGGAGGGGCCTCACCACCGCCTCTTTCAAGGCGGCAGGGAAAACACCCTCCATCAAAGAAGCGTTCACGATTTTCTGGAGCCAGCCTCGTGTCACCTCCCGGGTGGCCAATACCAACCAGGAGGGACACGGGTCCAATAAACATGTGGTCGCATTCAATCTCCCCATTAACCTGTCCATGTCCTCAGGGATCACAGGATCAAACTCATCCCAGATAATAACATCAAGACCTGCCTCCCTCACCCCAACTTCATTAGAGAAGTTGTCTTTTAAAAATTTCATTCCTAGGCCCCTTATGAACTATAAACTACTGTCAGAACCTTAAATTGGACCAACTAACTCCTCAGCAAACAGTGTACCACTTTGTCACATTTAGATCTCCCATCTTCCACTTAACTTTAGGGCAGGTAAATTTTACACTAATTATAGACTCCATATTGTCTTCAAGGACAACCTTATGAACAGTGTACTATAGTAATCAATTAAGGGCAAAGATTAAGGAGACAAAGGCATTATGTTGCCATAGCTAGTATAACAATGTCCTTATAACCTTTGTCCAGTTATGGAGATCCTCAAGATAGCAAAGTTCCTTTGGAAAGAGTTTTCTTTGTCAAGATCAGGGCTTTCCAATTCCCAGACCCTATAACTATCTATTCACAATCAGTCTTACCTGGATTCAACCTCAGGATTTTTGTTTCTTTTCTTTTTTTGTTATAATCAAGCCCATCATTATCTCCACACTCTCCTGATTCAAATGGAAAAAAAGATATAGATCACAGTCTTACTTTGCTATAAGTTGAAAAATAATAGAACTATAAGAACCATGGAGTCTAGCATTACTATGCATCCCAAGAAGATAAGAACATTATTGTTTTTCCCATTTAAGTGAAAGATAACAAAATCAAATAATGACAGTCAAATTATTTTGACTCCTTAAGGGGAAAAGTTATCCCTTTATGAATCCCAGATCTGTTGAATCTGTTACATTCTGCTACAAAATGGACACCTAACATCAAAAACGTCATCAAAAAAGCACAACAAGGAATGTTCTTTCTGCACCAACTCAGGAAGCTCAAACTGCCCAAGGAGCTGCTGATATAGTTCTCTAGAGGAACTATTGAGTCTGTCATCTGCACCTCTATAACTGTCTGGTTTGGTTCTGCAACCCAACAAGACAGACACAGACTTCAGAGGATAATTAGAACTGCAGAAAAAACAATTGCTACCAACCTGCCTTCCATTGAGGACCTGTATACTGCATAAGTCAAAAAGAGGGCTGTAAAAATATTTACAGACCCCTCGCATCCTGGACATAAATTGTTTCAACTCCTACCCTCAAAACGACGCTATAGAGCACTGCACACCAAAACAACAAGTTTTTTCCCAAATGCCATCACTCTGCTAAACAAATAATTCCCTCAACACCGTCAAACTCTTCACTAAGTCTGCATTACTACTATTGTTAGTCTTATCATTCCTATCACCCATCTCCTCCCACTTATGACTGCATGACTGTAACTTTTTTGCTTGTATCCTTATGATTTATATTGATATTGTTTCCTAGTATGATTTGATTGCTTATTTGTAACCCTGTGACTATCATTAAGTGTTGTATGAATGATACAACCTTATGATTCATACAACCTTATGATTCTTGATGAATGTATCTTGTCTTTTTATGTACACTGAGAGCATATGCACCAAAGACAAATTTCTTGTGTCCAATCACACTTGGCCAATATAAAAATTCTATTCTATTCTATTCTATTCTATTCTATTCTATTCTATTCTATTCACCTGGATTTTAACAGCAGCTCAGTTCTGAAAAAGAGTGGAAAGTTGAAATGTTCTAGCTCACATTACAACAGTAAGATGGATATTCATTTACAATGGATTCAGTCAAACCCAGGCAATATATACTAATATATCCCGGAAACTGTTCTTGACTTCCAAAGCTTGGAATTTCAACAGACTCATAATTTCAAGGGATAAAAACATCCATTGTTGGAAGTTAACGTTGTTAAGAAAATCTATTATGCTTCACTTGAAAGAATAATTGATTTTTCATATGGATTACCAATATTTTAGAAAGATTCACAGAGTTCCTTGAGAACTGGTGAAGAGCCCAGCCTTGTATTTCATCCATTTATCTGGCCCTGGTTATTTAAGAGTGTGATATCTATATTCATTCTTCAGAGGAACTCCTGAGATTAATTTCATCAGATCTAAGATTTAAATAGCAATTTAGTCCCAAAGTGAATTGTATAATCTATAAACTCTAATGCATACAACAATAAAATTTTAAAAGATTGTAACCATTTATGTAATGCTTATATAAATAATTATAAACATTCCCAAATATATCACAATTCACTATGGGACCCTTGGTGTCTACAGTGACTGACTGAATTGGTAAGAATTACATGGAAATCTCACTCTCAGCTATAAAGCTTGCTAAATACTGTTGAATATCTATCTCCTAACATATCTCAAAGGTTTTTGTTTAAAGAATATGGCAAGAATCTTTTATGAAAGAATTCACAATTTCAGTTGGCTAACAGCATCATTTGGTCTCAGCATAGACCAGTGATGCTGAACCTTTTAGACACTGAGTGCCCAAACTGCATGCATGCGCATGCCCAAACTGAAAGGCATGCATGTGTGCACAAACATGTGCATGCACAGACATGTGTGCATGTGCTGACATATGCACACGCATGCAGGAGACATGCACGCAGGGGCAGCAGAGACCTGAATATCAACTAGGCAGTGGGAGGTGGGGCATCCCAAAACTAGCAGCACAGCAAGAAGTAAGATCATTTTCTTTCATGAGCTTCTGTTTCATCGTTTGCAGGGAAACAGAAGCTCACGAAAGAAATGCCACGGAGATCTGACTTGGAGCGATGGCACGCATGCCAGCAGAGAGAGTTCTGCGTGCCACCTCTGGCATATGTGCCATAGGTTCGCCATCACAGGCATAGACTCTCAAGAGTTTCATACCAGGAAGTAGGCACAGCTAGCACATACAGTACACTTGATTCAATTTAGGTTTATGGTAAATTTGTTTATTTTTATCCAGTGAACTCTGTGGTTGAATTAAGCTACTTTGCACAGAAGAGGGATTAGTCATTTTAGTCTAAATGATTGTAGATCATTTAGAAAGCACATTTATCCCTGAGGATCTTTGCCTACCCTCTGTTGCAGTGGTCACCAACTGGTGGTCCGTAAGAAAATTTTAGTGGCCCATGGCGCACTTGGTGGAGGAGCTGCTCCAGGATGAACAATGGCCAGTCCTGTAACTAGAGCTCTGGAATATGAGACTGGCCAGGTAGCTCATGGTGGGACTGTAAATCTTCGCCACCATAGAGGGAGGTCTGTGCAACTTGCAACTTTGCAGCACAGCCCTCACCAGCCGGAATGAGGTAATGGTGCAAGGGGGATGGCGGTGCAGTGGGCTGAAGCAATGGGTGGCAGCAACCCCAGGCTGTTTCTTCCCCCTGCTGTAGCTTTCTGTCGGTTGAACCCACCAGTAGCTGTCCCTGCCCCTCGCCCTCCCTTCCCAGTCACTCCTTGCCTGGCATGAGAAGGAAAGGGCGGGGGATGGAGATTCACTCCATATTCCAGAGTGGGAGCAAAGCTTTGTCTCTTCTTGGATCTTGTGGGTGTTTCTTCCAGCCCTAATTGGTGCTCCGTGTGCCTCGGTCTCTCAGGGAGATGCTTGACTTCCTCTCAGCCCCAAGACATTGGCTGGCCCATGAGAGAGAATGAGAGAGAGATAATGAGAGAGAGAGAGAGAGAGGGAAAGAAAGAAAGAAAGAAAGAAAGAAAGAAAGAAAGAAAGAAAGAAAGAAAGAAAGAAAGAAAGAAAGAAAAAAAGACACAGAGACAGAATGAGAGAGGGGGGAGAAGATAGATAAGAGAGAGAGAATGAGAAAGAGGGAGGAAGATAGATCAGAGAGAGAGAAACAGAGAGGGGAGAATGAGAGAGAAAGAGAGGAGAGAGAGAATGAGAGAGAATTAAAGAGAGAAAGAATGAGGAAAGTGGGAGAAAGATGAGAAAGAGAGGGAGAGAGAATGAGAAAGAGACAGAATGAAATAGAGAATGAGAGACAGAGAGTGAGAGAGAAATAAGAGAGAATCAGAATGAGAGAGAATCAAAGTGATAATGAAAGAGAGAGAGAGAGGGTGAGACAAAGAATGAGAGAGAAAGAGTGGGAGAGAGAGAAAGAGGGGAGAGAGAGAGAGAGGGGGGGGGAGAGAGAGAGGAGGGAGAGTGCCTGAAGGACCCCATCCTGTCACTGGGAGTCCAGGTGCTTCAGCAAGCGGCACGCTGAATTGGTATTAGTGGTCCATATGATTTAAAATTATGAACTTGGTGGTCCCTGAGGTCCAAAAGGTTGGGACCCCTGCTCTGTTGCATGCATGAAAAAAAGAGATCAGTAAAATGTAACAATAACTTGGAACACTATTTTCTCTTTATGCAGAACAGAATATACTGGCATATGAACAGAAGCATAAGAAGAAGAACAGGCACAAATATTTTATTTAAAACTAGAGATAAGGCTGAACTAGCAATTTTCATAGGAATCTATGTTATTGGTGTATAAAGTAGAGAATCAATTACATATTCCATTTAGTGTTCCATTTCCAGGACTCTCCATATTGAAAGGGACGCGGTGGGTCAGTGTCTAAGACGCTGAGCTTGTCGATCAAAAGGTTGGCAGTTCAGCGGTTCGAATCCCTAGTGCCGCGTAACAGGGTGAGCTCCCATTACTTCTCCCAGCTTCTGCCAACCTAGTAGTTCGAAAGCAAGTAAAAAATGCAAGTAGAAAAATAGAGACCACTTTTAATGAGAAGGTAACAGCATTCCATGCGCATTTGGCGTTTAGTCATGCCATCCACATACCATGGAGACATCTTCGGACAGTGCTGGCTCTTCAGTTTTGAAACAGAGATGAGTCCTGCCCCCTAGAGTCGGGAACGACTAGCACATATGTGCAAGGGGAATCTTTACTTTTACCTTACCATATTGAAGTTAACAATATCTTATTAAAAAATGTTATTGATATGTTGGCTAAATGCTACTGTCTCTCTTTTTGTTTTGGCTAAATATTTCAGAAGGGCCCCTTTAATGAATAATTTATTTATTTAGCGTATGGCAAAACCCCCAAAGAATTTTTTACAGATATAGGGGGAGCTTGAGAGATGGGTTAAAAAGAGCAAAAATGGCCCATAAAGAGTGTTTCAAAACAATAATAGCCATCGAAGGATGAGTTGCCCTGATGGGTTTGGGAAAGGCTATTCCCTGTGTGCCCCCCGCCCACCTCCCCGTAGACAAAAAACAGGGGTAGACATTGAGAAATTTCATGCCTTATTAAAGCAGCTAGCTATAAACATCCAAATGGGCAGAAGCATTGAGTATTTTTTTGTGTGCTTGGACTGATGATACCTTTGCACAACACAGGCTCTGTTAACAGTTGATAACCTGCAGGAGCAAGCAGGAGCCAAGAGAGTAAACTGCTAAGCAAATAGTTGGTGTAAAGGACTGTAATTTGGGGAGGACATATCAGGGAGGACAGCTTGACAAAGATGTTGGAGTTCAAGAAATCCAGAAAAGAATTATTTCCCCTCTGACCAGAAGTGAAAGCCCAGGAAGAAGCTACATAGGTGAAAGAGGGAGAGAGTGATTGAGTGAAACCAATAGCACATTACAGTACAAAAGCCTAGTTGAAATTGTCTGCATAGAGCTCTGTATGAATGTTTAGTTAAGCTATGGCCACTATATATTAAATGTTATTGAATCTCAATAATCAGAACAATCCTTTCCATTATTTGAACTTCTGCAGAAAGTAAATTTGGTTTCACATCATCCTGCCCTATACTGTGTCAACCGTTACTCTTGATATCACAAAGAACAGCAGCTGTCATATTAGCACAGAGGACATGATCACACTGAGTGCCTGAATGCTAAGGAAAACGTTACAAGGACAGAGCCACTGTGAGTAGAGTGCAATTGAGAAATAAGTATCCCGCAGCAGAGATCCACCAAAAGAATCCACTTCTTCAAAAACTATAATCCTAGGGCATCTCTAGACCCCTCCATAATTGGATAACAGTGTTCCTGTCAAACAGACAACAAGTGGTCAAAATAGGCAGTGCCCTATCAAATCCTGCTCCTGTCAATAGCGGTGTCCCCCAAGGTAGCGATCGAGGACCAACACTCTTCATATTATACATTAATGATCTCTGTGATCATATTATAAGTAATTATGTTCTCTTTGCCAATGATGTTGAACTATTTAATACTACCAACAATGCTGCTACCCTTCAAAAAGACCTTGACTTTGTGACAGAATGGTCAAAAATTTGGCAACTCCACATCTCAACCAGCAAATGCTCTGTTTTACACATTGGAAAAAAGGATCAGAACATGAAATACAAGCTTGATGGACATTACCTTGTAGATGACCCTCACCCTGTCAAAGACCTTGGAGTTTTCATATCAAATGATCTAAGTGCCAAAGCCCACTGCAACTACACCGCCAAAAAGGCTTTAAGAGTTGTAAACTTAATCTTGCGTAGCTTCTTCTCCAGAAAGATTACACTACTAACCAGAGCATACAAAACATTTGCTAGACCAATTCTCGAATACAGCTTGCCTGTCTGGAATCCACACCTCATTTCGGACATTAATGCAATTGAGCGTGTCCAGAAATATTTTACAAGAAGAGTTCTCCACTCCTCTGATCACAACAAAATACCTTATGCCACCAGACTTGAAATCCTGGGTTTAAAAAATTTAGAACTCCGTTGCCTTCGACATGACCTGAGTATAACTCATAAAATCATTTGCTACAATGTCCTTCCTGTCAAAGACTACTTCAGCTTCAATCGCAACAATACACAAGCACTCAATAGATTTAAATTTAATGTGAAACGCTCCAATCTTGATTGTAGAAAATATGACTTCAGTAACAGAGTTATTAATGCCTGGAATGCACTACCTGACTCTGTGGTCTCCTCCCAAAATCCCCAAAGCTTTAACCAAAGACTATCTACTATTGACCTCACCCCATTCCTAAGAGGTCTGTAAGGGGCATGCATAAGAGCACCAGCATGCCTACCATTCCTGTCCTAATGTTCCCTTTGATTGTATCCAATTCGTATGGTTATTTCATGCTTATACTTATACATACTGTTGTTGTGGCTCCGGCCCCCAGCCGGCCCCCGAGCCTGCCCTCATGGAGGAAAGTGACTCAGAGAGTGAGGGAGAGGAGCCAGCAGGGCCTCCGTCGCCAGGACCCTCCTCGTTGGCACCGCCCCAAGTTCCAGCTGCAGGCCAGGAGGAGGAGCTGACAAGGCCTCCCTCTCCCAGACCCTCCTCCTCTTCCCTGGCAATGCCCCAAGTCCCAGCTGCTGACGATCAATCCTGGATCGACCCAAGGCAGCGACGTAAAGATAAGCGTGCGCAACAGAGGAAAAGGTGTGGCAGGCTCAGAGAGTTCTGAGTCACGGAGCCATACCCCATAGGGGATAAAAGCGGGTGGAGCTGCTGTTGGGCTTCGTGACGGACAAAAACTACCCAGCGTGTGTTGCAGCTCGGTCGATCAGGAGTTAAAGACTTTTCTTTCCTGTAAGCTTGGCAACGGGACTGGGACATGAGTGCTTTTATCTCTGTCCCAGATTTAGACTTCAGAACTTGGCAGGCCTCTGCACGGTTGCTGCCAAGCCTTGTGCTTCCTACAGAAGAATCAGGTCTGTGTCAATAAAATGACTGTGAAGCTCGCATTTCTCCGTGACATGGAAGGGGGGACAGAACAGTTGTGTTTGACAAAAGTAAGTATCCCACTGCAGAGATCCACCAAAAGAAAGAAAAATTGCAACAATGCAACAAATTTACAACATGGACTTTCAATGCCCCAATTATGCTGCACTCTGCACTTTCAGACAGGGACTGCAAAACTACATCTTTGTATACAGATGAACTCATAAGAGTTCATGTCTTTTTTTTAATCCAAAAAACTAATATCTTTATCCCCCCCTCTCTCTTCCATCTTTCTCTTTCCATCTATATCTATATCTATCTATATCTAACTATCTATCTATCTCTATATCTATCTATCATCTATCTATCATCTATCTATCCATCTATCTATCCATCTATCTACTCATCTATCAGTATAACCCATCTGTCATCTATCCTACCACTAAAGGCAGTAAATTTGCAAAAATAGATTTCCAATGCCCCTAAACTCTGTGCTTCCAGAGCTCCGCCAAATTTTCTATTATCATAGAAATCAAGCAAGCTACTTGTCAGGTTTTGGAAAGATAGCCACAAGGTAATCAAAACAAAGTGTTATTAAAGCACTTTTCCACTTCTGTTTTCCTGATTTCAAAGCCAGACAAAAACAAACTGGACAAAATTAAACGATCAACAAGAGATGTTTAGTAATTTGATCAGTCAGTAACATTTTTTAAATTTTCTTTTTCATATATTTTAGAAGCAGGAATGTAAAAAATATTTGGCTTCTTATTGTTTATTTTGTGGACTTAATAGAGTGCAACATTTGTTTTTCTCTGACTGACTACAACTCATATTTGTAAACTGAATCAATGGTGTGTGCAGTGGGTCAAAAAATCAAGATGGCAGTCACAAGAGTGTGATCAAAGTCCTGCTCCATTTATATGTCCATTAAGACATATCTTTCAAAAGGGCAGGGCTTCAACCTATTAAGTTTTTATCTTTTGCCATGATCCTTGCACTGAATGTCCATTAAAAAAACATAATTGTTAGCCTGCATCTAGTAATCATGAAACCTGTTTTATTGTTATGCTCTTTTAAAAAAGCAATTGTAGATTTCTTTTGTACGTGTTAAATTAATATAAATTACACATGATGATAAATAATATTCAGTGATTGTATCTGTTAAAGTTATTTTTCTCTGCTAGGTTACCAGGGTGCTCTTAATTATTCAGCATTTGAGAATTGTATATTAAATGTCTCTTTGAAGGAAGTTCCTATCCCAAACTCTATATTAATCAGCCACAAAATATATTACATATCAAAGAAAGGGAAGACAGCAAAGCTGGGAGAAAGCAAAGGAAGCTATTCAGGAATAAAAATAGGATACAATATAAGAATGAATCAAGGATTTTTAATAAAAAGGTAATAGTTTTCTAAAACCATTCCCAAACACTTTGGAAATATTAGAATAATTATTTTTAATAATTAATAATTAATTGTTTTTAAAAGCCATTATTTCACACATTCCAGAATGGGTGACAGAAGTTTTTGGAATAGTAGCCATGTTTTGAAATTTCCAAATATGACCAAATATGGAGTCCTTCTCTGTGTCACACCATAGACAGAATGCTTATTCCCAGAGAATTAAAGAGAACGAAATGAAACATCAACTAGATTTTTGAAAAGTTTAAGACTAGTGAAGAAGCAGGAAACGTCCCACTGCTTCTGACATTGTTTCTACAGACTAAATCCCCAAATAAGATCCTCAATGATACAACCTGCAGGTTGTAACACTATCTCAGTAAAGAAAGGTCAAAAGTCAGATAAGGGAGGCCCTACAGAAGGTCCTTATCTTCAAGAGTTCTTTCTACAGGGCCTTATAGCAAGAGCTTATCAGTGGTAAGTAATATGTTTACTTAAAGAAGTTTTAAAAATGGGTGTGGGAAAGATCATATGGGTGATGTTAGGTTTTGGTATCTCCCCGCATTGGGACTATCAATATAATTTATTCGTTTATCATTAAGATGTTATTTTTAAAAAAAAATTTTCTCTGAATGCTACTTTGAGACATTGGAGACATCCAAGACAGATATCTGGCAGACAGACACACAGACACACACACACACACACACACACACACACACACACAAGAGAGGGAAAGAGGGAGAAGCCATATGGATATAGATAGACACTAGTTTACTATTCCTGACCATGAGATCAACAGCATCTGAAAAGTCATAGGTTTCCTATTTCAGTACAATGTTCTATTGCACAGATATGCATCTATTGTGATCAGCATTGGGAAAAGTGACATAGCCTTCATGAGATAAAAAGCATATGGTAGGTAGAGTGTTATGGTAAAGTCAAGTTAAGCCTGTCAGCCCCAATTAAACTAATTATGCTTACTGGGTGACCTTTAATTTACAAAAGAAAAAAAGGCTTCAACTTGGGGAAGTAAAGCATATTTCCAGAAGTTTGCAAAACAGAATACTGTCTTTAAGAAGGCCTTAATGAAACTGGACTGTTTGTATACTTAAGAAAATATATATATCATCTTAGTGTAGCTGAAATCAACTAGTTTATTAGATACTGAACTGTAGAAATAATTAGATGAACATTGAAAAATACAGTGGTGAACAAAAGTAATTATGGGTAATTACTTTTTTGTAAAGTTAGACTATCAACTTGCCCCATGACTGCTAAAATCAAGATTTCATAAAGGGGAATGGAAGTCTTTCACTCTTCTTTTTAATTTTTTTAATATGCCATTCAATTGTTTCAATATTTTTATGCACAGTTAATCCTACCCAATTGTTGTCAAAGACTACCTTATTATTCTGGCACAAACTTTAACTTGTGTGTGATTTGGGGAAACATTAAAGCCTATTTTCAACATTATGCCTCTCCAATTAAGCATATGATTTGTCCATTTGTACCCTGAGCTAATTAAATTTGTCAAGTTATCTTCCCAATACTTGTACATGAGCACAGAAAGAATTTCTCAATAGATCCAGTCTGACCATTGCACTAGGCCAGTGATGGCTAACCTTTTCCGGACCGAGTGCCCAATGCACGTGTGCCCAACCCTCAAAATGCAATGCGCATGTGGCCCCTGCGCATGCGCCCCACCCCTCCACGCATTGCGTGCAGCCCTGCATGCGCCCCCATGCATGTGCACATGGGTCCCGCATGCGCTCCACCTTCCCATGCATGCGTGCATGCCACCCTCATGTTCCCCATTTCTGTGCATGTGCGGCAGAGACCCAAAAATCAGCTGGCCGGCAAGGAGCACACGCACAGGCGTGGCGGAGCTGAACTGGGGCGACGACTCGCGTGCTCACTGAGAGGGTGCTGCGTGTCACCTCTGGCATGCGTGCCATAGGTTCGCCCTTACAGCACTAGGCTAAGAAACATGTCATGCTGAACACTGAAGAATGTACTGCTAGATAAGCCTCAAATACGGCTGTTATTTCAGACTTATTTTTTTCTGTGAACCCAGCAAAAGGACAGAGCTTTGGCTAAAGAATAATGCCATATTTCTGTTTCTAGGAATAAATTATGCAAGCATCCTTTACCAAAATCCAATGCTAAAAGGTTATTCCTAAAGAAGAAAGCAAAAAACTGCCAGTCTCCCATGATGCAATATGACGTACAGTCCTTGCAGCTAATTCTGCTTCCAACCTTAACTCAAATAAGACTTATGGGAGGGGAAAATCAACACATATGGATGGCATGAGGCTAGAGAAATCCAACTTGTATATTGTATGTATGTTTGGTGAGGAGAAAAAAATTCTTTCTCTCTCTCACAATTCTAAAATTAGAGGTATAGAAAATTTTTTTATTAGTTTATGTTAAACTTAGAATAAGCATGAAATAACTATACGATGTATAAGCATATATATAAGCATAAGTATGTAATAACTATACGAAATTGGATACAATCAAAGGGAACATTAGGACAGGAACGGTAGGCACATTGGTGCTCTTATGCACGCCCCTTACAGACCTCTTAGGAATGGGGTGAGATCAATAGTAGATAGTTTTTGGTTAAAGCTTTGGGGATTTTGGGAAGAGACTACAGAGTCTGGTAGTGCATTCCAGGCATTAACAACTCTGTTACTGAGGTCATATTTTCTGCAATCAAGAAAGGTTAACATTAAGCTTAAATCTATTGTTTGCTCGTGTATTGTTGCAATTGAAGCTGAAGTAGTCTTTGACAGGAAGGACATTGTAATAGATGATTCTATGAGTTAAACTCAGGTCATGTCGAAGGCGGCGTAGTTCTAAATTTTCTAAACCCAGGATTTCAAGTCTGGTGGCATAAGGTATTTTGTTGTAATCAGAGGAGTGGAGAACTCTTCTTGTAAAATATTTTTGGACACGCTCAATTTTATTGATGTCAGAAATGTGGTATGGGTTCCAGACAGTTGAGCTGTATTCAAGAATTGATCTAGCAAATGTTTTATATGCTTTGGTTAGTAGTGTAGTGTTTCTGGAGAAGAAGCTACACAAGATTAAGTTTACAACTCTTAAAGCCTTTTTTGCGATGTAGTTGCAGTGGGCTTTGGCACTTAGATCATTTGATATGAAAACTCCAAGATCTTTAATGGGGTGGGGGTCATCTACAAGGTAATGTCCATCGAGCTTGTATTTAGTGTTCAGATTCTTTTTTCCAATGTGTAAGACAGAGCATTTGCTGGTTGACATGTGGAGTTGCCAAGTTTTTGACCATTCAAACACAAAGTCAAGGTCTTTTTGAAGGGTAGCTGTATTGTTGGTAGTGTTAAATAGTTTAACATCATCAGCGAAGAAAACATAATTACTTATAATATGATCCCAGAGATCATTAATGTATAATATGAAGAGTGTTGGTCCTAGAACGCTGCTTTGGGGAACGCCGCTATTGACAGGAACAGGATTAGATAGAGCACTGCCTATTTTGACCATTTGTTGTTAACAACATGCTAGTATAAACTAGCCATTTCTATAACAACAAACCTATCTAATTGGTAAAACCCAAAATCAAAGTTACATTTTTTCCACCTCAAGCACAAAGTCCAAACCAATGATATATAAAGTTTTAAATAAAAATAAAGTATCTAATTATCAAAAAGTAATTTTTTTTGGTTTACATTTATATCCCGCCCTTCTTTGAAGACTCAGGGCGACTTACAGTGTATAAGGCAATAGTCTCATTCTATTTGTATATTTTTACAAAGTCAACTTATTGCCCCCCCAACAATCTGGGTCCTCATTTTACCTACCTTATAAAGGATGGAAGGCTGAGTCAACCTTGGGTCGGGCTTGAACCTGCAGTAATTGCAGGCTGCTGTGTTCTAATAACAGGCTTCTTTACAGCCTGAGCTATCACGGCCCTAGGCTAGGTAAACACTTTCATGCCTGGCTGCTTTATATCATTACAGATTTTTTTTTTGATTGTCCAAAACAATGGGAGCTGTTGCTTTCTATTTCAAACATTGCTAATGTCACTGTTTTAATGAAATCATCTTTTTAAGACAGAGGTGCTATTCAGCAGGTTCTGACAGGTTCTAGAGAACCGATAGCAGAAATTTTAAAGTTTGGAGAACCAGCAAATACCACCTCTGGCTGGCCCCAGAGTGGGTAGGAATGGAGATTTTGCAGTATCCTTCCCTGCCATGCCCATCAAGCCACGCCCACAGAACCGGTAGTAAAAAAATTGAATTCTACCACTGGTTTAAGATCATCAGATACATTTTTCCACCTCAAGCACAAAGTCCAAACCAATGATATATAAAGTTTTAAATAAAAAAAGAGTATCTAATTATCAAAAAGTAATTTTTTTTGGTTACATTTATATCCCGCCCTTCTCCGAAGACTCAGGGCGACTTACAGTGTATAAGGCAATAGTCTCATTCTATTTGTATATTTTTACAAAGTCAACTTATTGCCCCCCCAACAATCTGGGTCCTCATTTTACCTACCTTATAAAGGATGGAAGGCTGAGTCAACCTTGGGTCGGGCTTGAACCTGCAGTAATTGCAGGCTGCTGTGTTCTAATAACAGGCTTCTTTACAGCCTGAGCTATCACGGCCCTAGGCTAGGTAAACACTTTCATGCCTGGCTGCTTTATATCATTACAGATTTTTTTTTTGATTGTCCAAAACAATGGGAGCTGTTGCTTTCTATTTCAAACATTGCTAATGTCACTGTTTTAATTAAATCATCTTTTTAAGACAGAGGTGCTATTCAGCAGGTTCTGACAGGTTCTAGAGAACCGATAGCAGAAATTTTAAAGTTTGGAGAACCAGCAAATACCACCTCTGGCTGGCCCCAGAGTGGGGTAGGAATGGAGATTTTGCAGTATCCTTCCCCTGCCATGCCCATCAAGCCACGCCCACAGAACCGGTAGTAAAAAAAATTGAATTCTACCACTGGTTTAAGATCATCAGATACATTTTTCCAATTCTATCCTTGGACATGAATCTCTTGGAAGTTTTGATTTTTAAATTATTCTCTGAGTAAGTTACTTTTAAAATGCAAGTCTATTTCATATTAAAACAAATTTAAACCATATCCAAAGTTTACAAAACAGATCAGCATAACATAAAGTTCACTTTATCTAATCCCCAGCACATTTCTCCATCGAGCTTGTAAAAGTAGCCACTTTTCAAATCCATTCAAAACACATAAGAGGGCCTTGAGCAGCTTGCAATACCTTCTGTATAAATCCCCCTTTACAATATACTTAATCTAATCTACTTATTTACTTTGGAATTCATTTTTCATCTTTGACAGACAGCTTAAGATAACACTTTATTTCCAAAATCATAAAACATATTTGTGCCAAAGATTTTTATTGATGTACTCATTCTTGAAATAGATTAATGTAGGTAAAAGTAGCACACTCCCCAATTCCAAGATTTCTGTGCATTATTCACTCTTGTCCTTTTTAAGCAGCACTCTGTCATTTTCTGAAGGCCTGATATCTGAGAATCACATCATGAATTAATTACTTTGACACCGTATATTTTACACCCTTTTCTATCCCTGTGTTTACTGATACGGTATCACCAAGTATCAAGAGCCTGAGGGAGCTTTTTGTTAAATTTGTTGTCACTCTTTTGCTAGAGGCCTCTCCATATATAACTAAATATGATTCCATTGGAGATTATTTCCATTTGATTCACTAATATTCTGTCCCAAATCAGATAATGCTTCTTCTGCTTTACAAAGGAGAGAAATGCATCCCTTCCTTTTTTATTTTCTAAGAATGACTCTAGTGATTTGCTCTGTGACATGTTAAAGTCCCATCTTTTAGTATAAAATTGATCAGAGTGCTATCAGTTGCTAAACTGACACACATAAGTATGCATTACAGTAATGATCTAACATAAAAACTTCAGAGGGTTTGTCACAAAGACCAGTGTACTGAGCTCCCTGTCTTCATATCCATTGGTGAGCTTCCTGGACATGTTTCAGTGGCCAATATTTTATGCAAGGCAAGGTCTAAATCTTTGGCCTGATTAAACAGGTCTCTACTTCTGTCCTTGGCCTTCCCTTCCAGAAAAATTACATTTTTTTTTGTTCAAAAAGTTTTTATTGGTCAAAAAAGGTTTATACAAATACATATCAGGTATGGTAAATTTTCATTTTTCTTATGCAAGATAAGAATTTTACTCAAATTTTTAACACATACAACAGCCATATGGCAAGCAGGTGACGCGAAGTAGCTAAGTACAAATCTTAGATACGCAATAAAGAAGGGTCAAGAATAAACAGAATATCGTACAAAAGAGAATAAGGAAAACCAACACAATACCAAATATCTTTATCACTTCCTAGTTTTGGATCTCAGAACTCTGGGTTCAGCCTGACCCAACTCCAGGGCCACAACAGCGCCGCCTCAGCCCCATGGTCTATAACCTCCCCTTCTTCAATTCCTGGGTCATCTGATTCCAGGAGGGCTTTGTGTTCCTCCACGTAGGCCGTAGCCTCCGCAATTGTACTATTTTTTTTCGTAATGCCCTCCCGGAAAATCATCAATCCCTCTGGCATCAGCCATCTGAAGCCCACTCCCTTCTGGTACAATTTGCTTGACAAAAAGTAATATTTCTTTCTCATTTCACGTACCTGTCTGGGAATCTGCCTCAGAATGGCTATCTCCCTGCCCCTGTAAATCAGTGCGCCACTCCTATGTTTTCTAAGAATTTCATCTCGTCTCTCTTCTCACAAATTTGACATGAACCTCTCTGGGAACTGCATGCGTGCGTGCATATTGTGAGTTAACTCTATAAACTCGATCCACATCCCAATTCATGAAATCAACACCTCTCCCAGAATTCTCCCAACAATTTAGTCACAACATCTCTCAAATCTTCTTGGTCCACTTCTTCCAAAATTTTGAAACCTAAGGAAATAAGACATTTTATCCATCTGTAGTCCAAGCACAGCATTGCCTGTCGTCTCCTCTCTTTTCTGCACTGCCCGCATCTCACCCTCCAGACCTTCCACTTTCTGCTTGTTTTCTGCTGAGACTTGTTGAGTATCCTTTAAATCCTTTTGGATAGTCACAATTTCTACTCTTATTTCCGTTTGGCCTCTTTGCAAATCATCCAATTTCTTGTCCATATTAGATAACTTTTCCAGAATTCTCTCCATCTCTCCAGCAGTTGGTCTCTGACCTTTTGCCATTTGAAAAAAAAAATTCAAAATCCTCAGGCAAGCACAGTATCCTTGTGATTTCCTCCGGATCCACCAGGGGGCACTCACAGGAGCAACGAGTCCAGAGTACAGTTAGTCAACCAGGAAGCCGAAGGGAAGTGATGTCATCAAGATTCTCATAGTGAAGGCGGAAGCTGGACGCCACCACTGTTCCCCAGAGGGAGGGGGGGCCTCAAACCCTCCCTCCTAAATTTCTCCATCACCTCTTCTCTCCAGAGCTCCACAAAACCGGTAATCTTCTTATTTTAAGTTATCCTCTCTCCAGAATGACTCGTGCTCCTTCCAGCCGCAGGGGAGAAAAACCCCCCCGCACTCCGGAGCACTCCGCTCGCGTTTACCGATATCCCCTTCCCTTCTCCATTCCTCAATTCTTCTCCGTTCCCTGTTCACCACCAGGCTGCTGCAGTTATAAATCCAAAGCCCGGTGTCACGGGCACAGCGCCCAGGCGACCAAAGTAATGGCCATGGCCGTGGCCTCCAAACCCCGCCGAGCCTAGGACGCGCCAGCATCGGTCCCCACAGTCCTGTATGTCGGCTGGGAGACCCTGGCGAGCCGTCCGTGCGGCAGGTGTCCTTTCGAACACCTGGCCCCTGGGGCCTCGGCGGCGGATTCGGGCACGGGAGGCAGGAGAAGCCCCCAGACGACCGTTGCCGCTGGACACCGGAAGTCGTCTCCACCCAGAAAAATTACATCAAAAGTTTTATTGGTCAAAAAGGTTTATACAAATACATATCAGGTATGGTAAATTTTCATTTTCTTATCAAGATAAAATTTTACTCAAATTTTTAACACATACAACAGCCATATGGCAAGCAGGTGACACAGTAGCTAAGTTTACAAATCTTAGATACGCAATAAAGAAGGTCAAGAATAAACAGAATATCGTACAAAGAGAATAAGGAAAACCAACACAATACCAAATATCTTTATCACTTCCTAGTTTTGGATCTCAGAACTCTGGGTTCAGCCTGACCCAACTCAGGGCCACAACAGCGGCAGCCTCCGCCCCATGGTCTATAACCTCCCCTTCTTCAATTCCTGGGTCATCTGATTCCAGGAGGGCTTTGTGTTCCTCCACGTAGGCCGTAGCCTCCGCAATTGTACTATTTTTTTTCGTAATGCCCTCCCGGAAAATCATCAATCCCTCTGGCATCAGCCATCTGAAGCCCACTCCCTTCTGGTACAATTTGCTTGACAAAAAGTAATATTTCTTTCTCATTTCACGTACCTGTCTGGGAATCTGCCTCAGAATGGCTATCTCCCTGCCCCTGTAAATCAGTGCCCCACTCCTATGTTTTCTAAGAATTTCATCTCGTCTCTCTTCTCACAAATTTGACATGAACCTCTCTGGGAACTGCATGCGTGCGTGCATATTGTGAGTTAACTCTATAAACTCGATCCACATCCCAATTCATGAAATCAACACCTCTCCCAGAATTCTCCCAACAATTTAGTCACAACATCTCTCAAATCTTCTTGGTCCACTTCTTCCAAAATTTTGAAACCTAAGGAAATAAGACATTTTATCCATCTGTAGTCCAAGCACAGCATTGCCTGTCGTCTCCTCTCTTTTCTGCACTGCCGCATCTCACCCTCAGACCTTCCACTTTCTGCTTGTTTTCTGCTGAGACTTGTTGAGTATCCTTTAAATCCTTTTGGATAGTCACAATTTCTACTCTTATTTCCGTTTGGCCTCTTTGCAAATCATCCAATTTCTTGTCCATATTAGATAACTTTTCCAGAATTCTCTCCATCTCTCCAGCAGTTGGTCTCTGACCTTTTGCCATTTGAAAAAAAAAAATTCAAAATCCTCAGGCAAGCACAGTATCCTTGTAATTTCCTCCGGATCCACCAGGGGGCACTCACAGGAGCAACGAGTCCAGAGTACAGTTAGTCAACCAGGAAGCCGAAGGGAAGTGATGTCATCAAGATTCTCATAGTGAAGGCGGAAGCTGGACGCCACCACTGTTCCCCAGAGGGAGGGGGGGCCTCAAACCCTCCCTCCTAAATTTCTCCATCACCTCTTCTCTCCAGAGCTCCACAAAACCGGTAATCTTCTTATTTTAAGTTCTCCTCTCTCCAGAATGACTCGTGCTCCTTCCAGCCGCAGGGGAGAAAAACCCCCCCGCACTCCGGAGCACTCCACTCGCGTTTACCGATATCCCCTTCCCTTCACCATTCCTCAATTCTTCTCCGTTCCCTGTTCACCACCAGGCTGCTGCAGTTATAAATCCAAAGCCCCGGTGTCACCGGGCACAGCGGCCCAGGCGACGACCAAAGTAATGGCCATGGCCCGTGGCCTCCAAACCCCGCCGAGCCTAGGACGCGCCAGCATCGGTCCCCACAGTCCTGTATGTCGGCTGGGAGACCCCTGGCGAGCCGTCCGTGCGGCAGGTGTCCTTTTCGGAACACCTGGCCCCTGGGGGCCTCGGCGGCGGCCGGATTCGGGCACTGGAGGCAGGAGAAGCCTCCAGACGACCGTTGCCGCTGGACACCGGAAGTCGTCTCCACCCAGAAAAATTACATTTTGATAATCAGATTAAGGATCTAATTATCAGATATATGTTAAGATCTGCCAGTTTCGTTTAATACTTTATGGAAATCATATTATCATGCATCAAAAAACAGAGATTAAGGAGATTTCCAAAATTTCTCAAATGGGAAAGAATTGCTCAGTTTTTTCTCTAATTACATCATTTCCTTGATCCACAGGATGCACCCATTGAAATAGATGACATTCTCATAAAGCTCCTTGATTGCTAGGTAATCCAAGATGGACAAAATTAGTACTGTTTCTTGTTCACTCAGTTCAGATCACTTACATCCCCATGATGCCTTCCTGATTCTTCATCCTTCTGAAAAATTTCCAGTTATTTCATTCTGAACTCATTTATTTCCAGTTCACGTACCTTTCCAGTTCACGTGCATAACTCGCATTTCATAATCTGTATGATCTTTACTATGGGTGGAGTAGGAAAAAATGTTTTGAATTTTTATAAATTGCTGGATATGGGTGAGTATTAAATTTCTGAAAACTGAACCAGCTACCGTAGTTATTTGAATAATCTATATTTTTAATTTGGTACAAAATTCTTCACACTAGAGGTTATAAGGAGAGATCCATGTTAGCTTATGATAGCAAAAAACCAGGCATGTGGTAGCACCTTTTGTAACCAACTTTATTGTAACTTTATTACCTTATTTTAATAAAAACTTTTATAAAACGTGTTCTTACACTCCTTACACATCTGATTTCAAACTAAGGACTGAAAATAATGAGATTACCACAATTGGGCAAAGCAGCATTTTGGTTACTTTGGGGTTCCAAAGCACATTAAGCAAATGCATGATACGAAATGAAGTATATTTCTTTGCCTTCCCCTACCTTAAAAAAAACAATCTGAATTTGGGTTCAAACTATTTCTTTGAAAATAAATACTTGTTGGAGCATGAATAGAGTTCAAAACTATTAGTTTCTTTCATAGAAATGCAAAGTGCTGCCTTCTCACCTCCCATCCTGCCCTGAGTGCTGGAAGGAATTTCAGACTAATGGCTTCCTGCCTCCTTGAGCATTTATCTCTAGTGATTTAAATTTTTAAAAATGAAAAAAAAATACCAAGAAAATTGGCATGTTACACACACTGTGACATGTCAAACAAGTTAGAAGCATATAAATATTGGATCTGTATTGTACTTGTTGATATATAAAATGCAGCAGTAGCACAGGAACAACTAAGTGTAGCTTACTAGAGGTCAATGAAACCACATAATTGAAAAAAAGATGCCTTCCTAATTCTTCATTCCCTAGAAAAACTGTTAATGGAAAGCACTGATTTATGGAGGAGGAGGAGAGGAGGATGCATTGAAGGATATTCCATTTTATATATATAAAAAAATCCCATTGAATAATGTATTTCTCTAATTTAATTTCTTAAAGGGTTGCTTCATTTTATCATAATTTAGAATAAGAACACACTTCAAAGCAATGCAAATGTTCAGAAGGGTTCATTTCAAGGAGGGTCCAGGCAAAGCACAATCCTTCTCAAAGCAGAATTGCCAGGAAGTAAAGAGATCAGGCTGCCATGTCATGCTTTGCTTCACAGTCCTCCCTCAGCACTGTGTTTCCTCTTTGCTTCACTGAAGCAAATCACTTTACCTCCGCAGCACAAAACTCTTTCTCCAGGCAAGTCTAAGACAATTTTCACAGGCATAATATACATTTCAAAACAATATTTATTTGCCTGTTACGTAAATAAGTGCAATTAAAAACAAATCCATTTAAGGAGGTCAGGATGAGGATCAGCAGCTGTCCCATTGTTATGTTCCACATTTACATCCACACCACTGTTTTGGAACATGAATATTAATGATATACTGTATATGAAAAATGTGGTTTCAGTTGTTCAAAGTATTTCTTTAGGCTAAGTTTAGGATGCTTTATATGCTAATATGCACTTAATAAGAAGCAGGATTTTCTCTTTGAAGCCAAGAGAGGAGCTAATGCTTCCTGCAGTTCAGGCCTCTATCTGTCCCAGCTAACAGGATTAACGTATTGTGTTCTCTAATGTGTGGTAGAAACACATGGAGGATCTAATCAGATGTTTCACTAAAGAGGGGTTCCTAAAATCACTACTCGATGGCATATACCTCCTGATCCTTTAAAAACAGGGATCAGATGTTTGACAGGTGAGGGAGAAAAGGGCATCCCAGGTGAGCCCCTTCTCCAAGCTATTCTAGCAACCATCTTTAGAACTTGACTGGAAACTTACTGCATTTTCCAAATGAGAAATGTTACCGAATGATAAATTGTTCAACTCTGCCTTCTTTACCAATTTTCTCTGGTAACCATTCTTCTAAGCTCCTTTATAGATAATATGAGGAGAAACATGGTTTCCCTTTCATCAACTCTCATTCATTTTCTTACAAAAAGAATTGGTGAACTCAACTAACATTTCCTGGAAGAATGGGTAGCATTTTGAAAAATAGGCAGCCACAAAACTACTCAGCAATTTTCACATAATTTCTATTACATTCAGGAAATTTCACATAAAAGAAGGCTAAAATGAAACAATGCTGCAAAACAACCAATTAACAAGAAAGAGAAGAGAAACAGGCCAATCATAGATTTACCTAGATCAGGGGTGTCAAACTTACATCATCACATCATCATCACGTGACATATCGGGACTTTTTCCCCTTTTGCTAAACCAAGGGTGGGCGTGGCCAGCACATGATGCATCTGGCCCACAGGCCGTGAATTTGACATGCCTGACCTAGATAAAATTCAGCACATTGCCACTAGCAGTTAAACTATAAATTCAAATTATCCATACATATGCCAAGCTACGGACAATGATGAGATTGCAACTTTCTTATCTCTGCACCATAAACATGGGTATTTTATTGTTTGGTTGTTAATACATGTTTTTTAGCAAATATATTTTTAAATGCCTGGCCTTTTTGCGATCCTTATGGCCATATACCATGTTTTCATGGGTTATCAGGAACTGAACTGAGAGGAGACTTGTCCAGGATCAGCAAATTTCATCGAGTGGACGCGAAACACCAACCCCACCCTGTTTTCTCAGGTTTAGGACTTTGGCTTTGGACTACCTATCCTGGATTTAAGAACTTATATTTATTGGACCAAACTAAGATCTGGGTCCTGGATACAGACCAGGAGGTTCATCATGACTGTCCATTGACCGGACTATTATACGTCCGTCCTTAACTGAGGACTATTTTATATCACCATCTTAGCCAATTCCGAGATGGAGCTAGTTTTTTCGCCGATTTTATTATGCGATATTCCTCAATTGAACTCTTGCGCCTGCGAGGTGCCCCCGCCTCGCAGGAATGGCCCTCTATGTTACCAAGGGCCGGCCTCAATGACGGGTCTTGGGATCCACAGAGGTGGCATGCGCGTAGAAAGAACTTGTGGGGATTTTTAGATAGGGAATTTTTAAAGGGGAGGTAAGGCGGGTGCTGGGGTAGCCCACGAGGAGGGGCCAGTCCCTGCGCGTGTTTGCGGCGGGGTTTTAGGACCGAAGGTTTGGCGGGAGGGTGAAGTTCCTGACGATAAGTGTGGTCCCATCTGTGTGGTTAGTGGGAGAGGCAGATATGGCGGAGGGGCGTGTCGAGAGTTGGGAGCACGTGTTCGATGTCTGAAGGCGATCACGTGCTCCGGCCCTCAGTTCCTACCCGTTCCTCAGGAGGCCATGATCCTCAGAGCCTGGATCTTGGTTGATGCTATGTAATGCCGGTCCGTGGCTAACAAAGCTCCCTGATCTGCGATCTTATTCAGGGGAGTCCGCGGACCTTATGGGCATTACGGAGACCTGGTTGGGCTCAGAGGGGGTTCCCTTGTTGAGCTTTGCCCTCCAGGTTTCCGAGCATTTCATCAGCCGAGGGTCCAAGGTAGGGGTGGGGGGGTGGCGGTTGTCATTAAGGAAGATCTAGAGCCGAGCGAGGTCACTGTTCCTCAGATTGCCGGCTGTGAATCCCTCTATGTGAGGTGGGGCCATAGGAATCAGTTGGGCTTGTTGATCGCGTACCTGGCTCCTTGCTGCGTGACCACAGCCCTGCCTGAGCTGTTGGAGGTACTTGCCGCAGTGGCGGTTGAGACCCCCAGACTTATAGTCATGGGGATTTCAACCTACCATCAGCCGGCTTGTTATCGACTGCAGCTCGGGAGTTCAGGCTTCCATGACGGCCTTGGACCTGATTCGAGTAAATGATGGCCCTACACACATGGGGAGGCACGCTGGATCTGATTTATATCTCTGGACAGTGGCTAAATGATCTGGAGTTAGGTGATTTAGTGACAGAACCTATGTCATGGTCTGATCATTTCTCCTTCGCCTAGACTTCGGACCGCCACTCACCACCGCAGGGAGACGGAGCCTATATGTTGGTTCCGTCCCAGGCGCCTGATGGACCCTGAGGGGTTCCTGTCGGGGCTTGGGCCATTCCCTGAGGATCTGGCCCGCGGCACGACCGAGGAACTAGTCGCGGCCTGGGAACAGGCCGCGGCTGGGGCCCTGGACCGTGTCGCGCCTTTGCGGCCTCTGACCCGGCGCAGATCTCGTCCGGCCCCTTGGTTCTCTGAGGGGCTGAGGGAGATGAAACGCCGGAGAAGACGCCTAGAGAGCACTTGGAGGTCCAGTCGTTCCGAAGCTGATCGGACACTAGTTAGGTCCTATTCTAGGACCTACCTGGTGGCAATGAGGGAGGCGAGGCGTTCCTACGCCTCCACCCTCATTGCGTCGGCAGATAACCGCCCGGCCGCCCTGTTTCGGGTGACCCGCTCCCTCCTTCATCAGGAGGTGCGGGATGACCCTTTGCAGGGACGTGCCGAGGAGTTTAGTGGTTATCTATACGATAAAATCGCTCAGCTCCGGGACGGTCTGGACCGAAATTGGGATGATCCAAGCGAGAGAGGAGACACGTCTTGTTGAACCGGTTTGGGATGAGTTTGACCCTGTGGCTCCCGAGGACGTGGACAGGTTGTTGGGGAGGCTTCACGCCACGACATGTTTACTGGACCCGTGTCCTTCCTGGCTGGTACTGGCCACTCAGGAGGTGACACGAGGCTGGCTCCAGAGGATTATCAACGCTTCTTTGTTGGAAGGGGTTTTCCCTGCCGCCTTGAAAGAGGCGGTGGTGAGACCCCTCCTCAAGAAGCCCTCCCTGGACCCAGCTATTTTGGGTAACTATCGTCCAGTCTCCAACCTTCGCTTTGTTGCGAAGGTTGTAGAGAGTGCTGTGGCGCGACAGCTACCCCAATACCTGGATGAAACTGTCTATCTAGACCCGTTCCAGTCCGGCTTTCGACCCGGATACAGCACGGAAACAGCTTTGGTCGCATTGGTAGATGATCTCTGGCGGGCCAGGGACAGGGGGTACTCCTCTGCCCTGGTCCTATTAGATCTCTCAGCGGCTTTTGATACCATCGACCATGGTATCCTGCTGCGCCGGTTGGGGGGATTGGGAGTGGGAGGCACCGTGTATCGGTGGTTCTCCTCCTATCTCTCCGACCGGTCGCAGACGGTGTTGACAGGGGGGCAGAGGTCGGCCGCGAGGTGCCTCACTTGTGGGGTCCCGCAGGGGTCGATTCTCTCGCCCCTGCTGTTCAACATCTATATGAAGCCGCTGGGTGAGATCATCAGTGGCTTCGGGGTGAGATACCAACAGTACGCTGATGACACCCAGCTGTACTTTTCCACCCCGGGCCACCCCAATGAAGTTGTTGAAGTGCTGTCCCGGTGTTTGGAAGCCGTACGGGTCTGGATGGGGAGAAACAGGCTCAAGCTCAATCCCTCCAAGACGGAGTGGCTGTGGATGCCGGCATCCCGATTCAGTCAACTGCAACCGCGGTTGACTGTTGGAGGCGAGTTATTGGCCCCAAAGGATAGGGTGCGCAATTTAGGTGTCCTCCTGGATGACCGGCTGTCGTTTGAAGATCATTTGACGGCCGTCTCCAGGAGGGCCTTCCACCAGGTTCGCCTGGTTCGGCAGTTGCGCCCCTTCCTTGATCGGGATGCCTTGTGCACAGTCACTCACGCGCTCGTTACCTCTCGCTTGGATTATTGTAATGCTCTCTACATGGGGCTCCCCTTGAAGTGCACTCGGAGGCTTCAGTTAGTCCAGAATGCAGCTGCGCGGGTGATAGAGGGAGCTTCGCGTAGCTCCCACGTAACACCGCTCCTGCGCAGACTGCACTGGCTACCTGTGGCCTTCCGAGTGCACTTTAAGGTGTTGGTTACGACCTTTAAAGCGCTCCATGGCTTAGGGCCTGGGTACTTACGGGACCGCCTGCTGTTACCACATGCCTCCCACCGACCCGTACGCTCTCACAGAGAGGGACTTCTCAGGGTGCCGTCCGCCAAGCAATGTCGGCTGGCGGCCCCCAGAGGAAGGGCCTTCTCTGTGGGGGCTCCCACACTTTGGAACGAGCTTCCCCCAAGCTTACGTCAAATACCTGACCTTCGGACTTTCCGCCGCGAACTGAAGACATATCTTTTCATTCGCGCGGGGCTGGCCTAAATTTTAAATTTTATATTTTAAATTTTAAATTTTAAATTACATAAATTTTATCGATTTTAAATTCTCTATTAATTTTAAATGGGGTTTGGTTTTATAAATTTTAAGGTTTTAGGCTAATTATAATAAGTTTTTTAATTCGTATTTTAAATGGTATATTGTGGTGTTCTGTATTTTATTGTTGCCTGTACACCGCCCTGAGTCCTTCGGGAGAAGGGCGGTATAAAAATCAAATAAATAAATAAATAAAAATAAATAAATAAAAACCTATTATTCTGCCAAACGCATTACAGTCTTTATAGGCATAGTGACCTGTACAGATAGATAGAACTGCTTTCAGAACAGCAAGTGTCCCATCCTGTCTTTTTTTACCATAGGATTTTTAAAAAGGATTCTGAAATGTTTATAACAGTTTACTGTATGTTTGCAGCAAGTCATAATATGTGGAAACTGTCTTTTCTTAATTATCATAGCAGTTAATGTAAATTCCTCAAAAAAATGTGGGTAGGGTATGCGAACTATCTTTCATTCTTTAACAGGGAAATTTTTCTGCTACAAGGCTTTTAAAATGCAAATTCCACTATGTAAAATTGATTCATTGATTATCTGTCATCAACTCATTTTTTTTACTTTTAGTGACTACATAGGCAGATTTTCCCCATGATGATCTGTCCCTAACCTGGTCTGAAATCCATTTGTTTAAAACCATTCAAAGTTACAACCAAACTGAAAAAAGCAACTTATGACCAGTCCTTGAACTTATGACCATTGCAGCATTCCAAGATCAATTACCAGTATTTGGGTTGCAGCATCTCAAGGTCATATGATCAACATTTGCAACCTTCTCAGTTAGTTTCCAATAAGCAGAGTCAATGAGGGAATCTGGATTTGCTTAACAAATGCATGGGTCACTTAACAACTGCAGTGATTTTCTTAACAACCAGGACAAGAAAGTCATAAAATTGGCTCTGACTCACTTAAAAACTGCCTTGCTTAGCAGTGAAAATATTGGTTCCAGTTGTGATTGTAAAGCAAGGACTGCAACTGAATCCATCCACCTTGCTGCTGGTGGTAATCCTTTTCTATAAAACACTATAAAATAGTGCTAATCTTGTTTTTCTTTTAAAAATACATTGTGAAAATGGGTACATGTATATCTCAAAAGAAAAATATCATGTGAAGATTGAAAGACACTTAAGCTTCCTGTGACTATTATTGCTTTTCAACTTGCCATAGAACTGGGGTGAGGGAAGGATGAGCTGGAATGTGGAGGCTATAATCTTCAACTGTGAGAGCCAAGGACATTTCTGCAGGTATCTGCCAAGATGTGGACAGTTATCAAAACAAAAGGTTGGCTCCTATTTGGATAATGTGATCTGTTAAATATATTTAAAGCTTTCTGGTGGAGAAAAAATAGCTTAACCATATTTTTGCTGGATTAAGAAGTTGTTTTTTAAAAGATTTATTGCCAATTATTCTACAGGGCCAGGTTGAATCTATTTTTGACTTTTCCAGAAAGGAATTATTCTAGTTACTTTCTCAAAAATTTTATTGCTGATTTTGAAATATATGAATGATTGCTTTCTAATATACTTTTACAAAGTAGTTCCTTTAAAGTATTTCAAGAAAAAGTTTCTCACAGTGAAGAAGAGAATGTATATGAAGATTTGAATCCCTCCATTGAATCAAGTCCATGCATATTTTCAAGCAAGTGGAGATAATCCAACAGCACATTTTCACTATGGATGCATTTGTGGTCAAAATGGACTGAGAATTCTCAGAATTGTAGACCAACAACCCTTCTAAAAGGCACCAGAAAACCTAAAAGGACAAGAAGTAGGTATGGATTTGTGAGATGCAACAGTTTCTCAAAGGATTACAGGGACAATGAGTAGTCATATAATTAAAATCAACATGAAATATACATTTTGGAGATGCTTTGGATTAAGAGAATCTGGGGGAGCGTGAGAGAATTTGGTTGCAATAAAAGTATACTGAAATACTCATGGAAACAACATTTCTGCATCATTTGGTTTATAGATGAATGATATGACCTGGAGGTCGTTAGTTTATTTAGTTTAAATCATAATAACAGAAGTTAGATAAGAATCTTTAGGGCAAATCTATGTCAGGGACATATTATCAAGAAATACAGCAAGGATTATCCCTGAACAAAAATTCAGATTTGGTTCATAAAATAATATTTATATTACCTTTTAAAACTTGCACTTTCAACTCCTAAGAAGGAATCCATTTCCTCATACTTGCTTTAAACAGGAAAATGTCTCTGCCACATTTGTACTTATTTATGATTTTTTGTTAAGATACATAAATATTTAGGTAATGGACCTATAGCATATGAGACACCTAATCATTTATGCCTGTGTCTTCCTCTTAGAAAGGCAGACTGATGTGACAAAATTGCTTTTAAAGTGGGAATATATCTGATAGCTTTTCAGTAGTGAGCTGTCAGTTGGAATCAGTGATTGTCAGCTGAAAAGAGAATTGAAAGCAATGTTTTCCGAGCCAGAATACATTTCCATTACAAACAATTCTACACAGTCAAGCTCAAAGTAATACTTGCCTTGGGACAAGGGGCCAAGAATTAGACTACTGAATAAAACAGCTTCTTTAGCTAAGCAAAATCTTCCGCTAATCCTGCAATTAACTGTTCTGACCGGCTTTCTGAAATCTCAGGTAAAGCCTGGCATAATACTGAACAACGGTGTATCTCCTAAAGTTTAGCTTGTGGTACTTTATCCACACTATGTATCAAATTAGAATATTCTTTTATATACTGTGGATGGATACTGTTAGTAAGTGAAATCATTTGTTAACAGCGCAATGCACATGCAGACATAGTTGCATTAAAGGCGGTTTCTGCTGGGCACCTCCAGCAAACAGTTTGTTCGCATTTCTAAGAATTAGATCAAACAGATCAAGTTATGTTTGAAATAGCAACTTGGGGTTTTCTAAAATCTAGTGAAGTAGGTAATTATTACTTTTGTTGCAGAAAAAAATCACTCCTGTAGCTTTGCCAAAATAGATGTTGTATGCTTCCACTGAGAAACTGATATAGTCTAACGTTGTATTTACCAAATCTCCTTCAGCATATTATCCTTCTAAGAAGGGTGCTGTTCGTTAATATCCACAGCTGTAAAAAAAAAGTGCTTCTTATCACCACACTGATTTGAGCATTCAAGGACAGCACAAAATCAAAGACAATATTACATTAACAGAAAAGAAACTCCACCATGTACAAATGTGGATTTGTGGTCCAGTTAAGACATTCACAAACTACTGTCTAATCTGGATTCAGCTTTGGTCTGTTATACTTCATTGAGTCCATAATCTGGCCTAACCAGGATTCCATCAGAGTCTGCCACACTTAAGGTTACTACCAATGTCTCAAGCAGCCTTGCACAGCCTACATGAATACCTGTTATGGCCTGTCAGCTGCTGGCCCATCCAGCAGCCAAATCGGATGAGGATGAGGTTTGGGAGTCAGGGGAAAGAGGGAATGGATCTGTCAGAGATAGAGACAGAGGCGGAGCCTGGGCCATCTATCAGCCCTCAGATGGAGAGTCAATAGCCCCCAGATCTAGAGGTGGCTGATGAGGAAGAGGGGGAACAGCTGGGTCCAGTGCCTAAAGTGCAAATGCACAGAAGGCAGAGGAGAGGAGAGGAGAGCAATGGAAATCTATGGCTGATCCTGCTGCTAGCAAAGCCCCACCCTAGCTCTGGAGATAAAAGGCAGGGGGCAGAGTTGAAAAAATATGGCAGACAACTATTCATCTCCCTGCCGGACAGACTTGTTAGCCTGCGGTGAGAGAGAAACTTTTTGCCGGGGCTGCTGGCGTTCCTAATAAAGGTATAATTGATTTAACTACAGACGGTTTGTCATGTTTGCAGAGCTGGGTCAGAACACTACCATAACAGGACTGATGACATATCTTCCTGCCTCCTTTTGACTGGTAAGCAGACTAGATAGAAAATAAATAGCAGTTTCCTGGTCGTCTGCTTCATGAAATAATTAGCACTGGTCTCACTATAATACTTCCCATTGACTAGGATCTTCATATTCTTCTTTTCCTTCTCTAGATAATACTGTTACTAGTGGGGAAATAACCAATGACTACCATATCTGTATTTATTAAGGCAACTTTCAACAGCTTCATATTTGCCAAAGATATTAGACCTCAATTCCCATAAATTCCATCCTGAATGATCACAAAGCTAGGAGATTTAAATATATCTGAAGAGCATCATTATGAGCAAAGGAGATGCAAGTGTTCATAGCAGGGGTGAAATGCTCCTGGTTCGGACCGGCTCGCGCGATCCGGTAGCGATGGTGGCTGCTGGTTCGGAGGACCGATAGCAAAAATCCCTGGCCTCACACACACACACACACACGCCTCTGCTGAGCCGCACCATCAGCAGAGGTTTTTTTTTTTTACTTTTTAAAGCAGTTTTTCTTCAGCTGAAACATGCCTTGAAAAGTTAAAAAAAAAAAAAGCCCTCTGATGATTGCAGGGCTGATCAGAGATAATCAAAACCCTTTAAAAGTTTTTTTTAAAAAACCCTCTTCAGCTGAAGGGGAAAAAAAGGGAAAAAACGAGGTTTTAAAAGCCTCCTCTGGTGATCCCAGAAGAGTTTCCTGATCCTCACAGGCTTTTAAACTCACTTTTTAACAGCCCCCACTTATAAGCCCCCACCCATGCCCAGCCAATTCCCCCTCCTCACTTACCTATAATTACTGCTCCTTTCGGGCACGGCATGCGTTTTTCTTCAGCTACTGATTACAGCTTGCTTTGACTTCCTGCTTTGCTGAATGAGGAACTCTGGGAGTTGAAGTCCACAATCTAAGTTACTGAGGTTGGAGACCCCTTATCTAAAAAAATAAATAAAAATAATAAAATAAAATATTTGTGCAGCTTTCTGAGATTTGGTGTGTTTCTGCAGTGTTTTACTCTAACTACGCAAACACACAAAATCTCACAAAGCTGTATGTGGCAGTGTGTGTGTGTGTGTGTGTGTGTGTATGTGTGTGTGTGAGTCAGTTGTGTTGTATGTGTGTAAAGTGTGAAAGTGTGAGGTTTCTGCTTGTTGCAGGGGCCATTTTGGGTGAAGTGCAGCTTCTTTTACATTGTATGTGAGTCAGTTGTGTTGTATTGTGTGTGTGTAAAGTGTGAAAGTTGGTTTTTGGTATCTCTTATTGTCTTGTATACCTTATTTATTATTTTTATTATTTATTGTTATTGGCCACGCCCACCCAGTCATCTGACCACCAATTGGCCACGCCCACCAATTAAGCCACGCCCACAGAACTGGTAGGGAAAATTTTTAGATTTCACCCCTGGTTCATAGATTAACATGAGGTGAAATGGTTTTAGATTCATGAAAGCTTTTGTCTACCCGAATGTATTCATCTTAAAGTTATCACAAAACTCATCTCCTGTGCAGGTTAAACAACTTTTATTCTATAAAGCACTATCCGCACAGTTATTCTTTTTAGCTCCTTATTTGTTAAGCCATACCAACATCAGCACTTTGATGCTAATATTACATAAAAAGAATACATCCTTCAATGCTTTGTGCCTGTTAATTCTATAAAATTCACATATTGGAAATACACTGATTTTTCAAACAGTTGTTTAGGAATCTGTGTTTCATCTGGGTTATATTTATAGCTTTCTTTATTATAGTTAATGAACATTAGAGTCTAATAATGGATTTAAGCAGATAAGGTTCTCTAGAATGCTATTTTTCCCATTTTTAGTAACTGACAAAGTGTATGCTAATTCACTTCTAATTCATTAGATGTGACTTTAATTCTATTTGATTCTAACACTATTTGTAAGAAATTATTCTGAATGCAAGATGCTTCTTGTTTGACATTCACAGTATGCACTGCAATACTATTGTCTTCATCCTTGGGGAAATTTCATCATTCTCCCTTAACAAAATAGGTTTGTGCAATTTATTTTTCTCTTATTTTTTTTTCTTTGTGCTTCAGACAACAAAAGTTTGCAATGGGTATCCTATACCAGAGACATTCAAATAACCTATAAATAATGGAGATAAATTGCAAGAGGTAACTGAAGTGTTTTTAAGGCATTTTCCTTCTTGTCTGACTGAAAAACATTGGAAAATGAATGACCAGAGATTAGAAAATAGATATACCGTACGATAAGTTTGGGTATGAAAAATTAAACTCTAATGCCTCTTGATTACTGTATCTTACTTAATTCCAATGGAACTATTTATGTGATAAATTTTTATTTATTTATTTTAGTTTGTCCCACAGTATATATAAGCATAAGCATGAAATAACTATACAATATATAATCATATATATGTATGAGTATGTAATAACTATATTAATTGGATATAACAAAAGGAAACAATAGGACAGGAACGGTAGGCACACTTGTGCTCTTATGCACGCCCCTTACAGACCTCTTAAAAATGGGGTGAGGTTAATAGTAGACAGTTTTTGGTTGAAGTTTTTGGGATTTTGGGAAGAGACCACAGAGTCAGGTAGTTTATTCCAGGCATTAACAGCTCTGTTACTAAAGTCATATTTTCTGCAATCAAGATTGGAGTGGTTAACATTAAGCTTAAATCTATTGTATCCTCATGTATTGTTATGATTGAAGCTGAAGTAGTCTTTGACAGGAAGGACGTTGTAATAGATGATTCTATGAGTTAAACTCAGGTCATGTTGAAGGTGGCATAATTCTAAATTTTCTAAACCCAGGATTTCAAGTCTGGTAGCATAAGGTATTTTGTTGTATTCAGAGGAGTGGAGAACTCTTCTTGTAAAATATTTCTGGACATGTTCAATTGTATTGATGTCAGAAATGTGGTATGGGTTCCAGACAGTCGAGCTGTATTCAAGAATTGGTCTAGCAAATGTTTTATATGCTCTGGTTAGTAGTGTAGTGTTTTTGGAGAAGAAGCTACACATGATTAGGTTTACAACTCTTAGAGGCTTTTTTGCTATGTAGTTGCAGTGGGCTTTGGCACTTAGATCATTTGATATGAAAACTCCAAGATCTTTAACAGGGTGGGGGTCATCTGTAAGATAATGTCCATCAAGCTTGTACTTAGTGTTTAGGTTCTTTTTTCCAATATGTAAGACTGAGCATTTGCTGGTTGAGATTTGGAGCTGCCAAGTTTTAGACCATTCAGATACAAAGTCAAGGTCTTTCTGAAGGGTAGTTGTATTGCTGGTGGTGTTAAATAGTTGACATCGTCAGCGAAGAGAACACAATTACTGGTGATATGGTCACAGAGATCATTAATGTATAATATGAAGAGTGTTGGTCCAAGAACGCTGCCTTGGTGAACACCACTTTTGACAAGAACAGGATTTGATAGAGCATTGCCAATTTTGACTACTTGTTGTCTGTTTTATAGGAAAGCTGTTATCCAATTGTGGAGGGGTCCTGAAATGCTGTAGGATTTTAGTTTTAGGAGAAGTTTATCACGTACTACTGAGTCAAAAGCTTTACAGAAGTCTATGTAGATTGCATCTATTGCTTTGCCCTGATCAAGATTTGTAGTCCATATGTTTTTGCAGTGAAGAAATTGTAAGTTACATGATAGAGTTTTTCTCAGTTGTTACCATTATTGTAATTACCTCTGTATATTGACCAGGGATGTCAAACTCAATTACATTGAGGGCCACATCAGCATTATGGTTGCCCTCAAAGGGCCAGTAGTATGTAAGACTATGAAGACTCACAATGGTCATGTGGGTGTGGCTGGGTAGGCATGGCTGGGTGGTCACAGTCAGATCATTGTGACTAGGGCATGGCTGCATGGGTGTGGCCAGCTCTACGCTGCTTACTGGGTGCGGCTGACTTGGGGTGGAACAAGTTGCACCAGCTAATTCAACATGGAGACACTTTGGTGCCCCACAAGCTCCTCACCACCTCAGACTGCTGGCAGCCAAGTGTGTGCACACACACACACCGCAATCCAAGTTTGGGGACATTTATCCACAGAGGAAGGAGAGGGCCTTCTCCCCAGGCTCATGAATAATTGGCAGTTTTTAAACTCAGATGTGGATAAAAATCTCCAAGCTTGGAATGGTGTGGGCATGTGTGCATGTGCGTGTGCAGAGCATGGCAAAGAGCAAAGCAGAAGGCAGAGGACTATGGTGCTGCGTGTGGAATCACAGAAGAGAAAACTTTCAGGAAACACTTTCCTCCAAGTCCAACTTCTGCCTTGTCAGATCTTTAGAGAACAAGAGGAGGAGGCAGGGAGCAACACTCCCTAGTCCTGCACAAGGGAGTCTGGCCCTTCTTGAAAGGAAATCTCCATTTCCAATTGTGTGTGGTAAGGATGGAGGCTTGTTGGGGCAGGCTTGCCTCATGCAGCTCCCCCGCTGCCACTTCTCTCTCCATACATCTGTCAAGGCAGAAGTTGGACTCAGAGGAATCTGATTCCTGCAAACATTCTCCTCTGCTCTTCCACACACAGCAGCAGCATCCTCCACCTCCTTTAGGGGGGAGGGGCAGGAAAGACTGGGATGGGATGGGGGATCTGGAAGTCTCCAGTGGAGAAAGGCGAGACCAGGGCATCCACCAGAAGAGCCTCGCTATCCCACTCAGGCCACGCGAAGGACCCCTGGAAAGCAACTCCCAGCACAGCCGCTGAGCTCATGAGGTACCAGGACCTTGCAGCTCAGCCCAGCCCAGCCCTGCTTCCCTAAGGGGATGCCTAGCTGCACTTACCTCCTGCTCAAAGCTGCAGTTGCTGTGTTCACTCTCCTTGGTCAGGTTGCTAATGGTGGCTGTCTGGAGATCTCCACACCAGTCCTGATCCAATGCTGGCCTTCTCCTGGCCTTAGAAGCAGGGTGCAGAGCCAAAGGACATGCAGCAGCAGAAAGCAAAGTGTGTGGATCAGAGGGAGGCCCACTCCATCTCCATGTGAGGAGACCCAGCTTTGTAGGCAAAGCATCCTCAATAATAGGAAGAAAGACCACCAGTAGAGGCCAGGAGAAGGGGACAAGGGGATGGTGAGAGGACAGCAGGGCTGGTGGTGGCCAAGTATTAAGGCAAGAGTTCCCTCAGACCCTCCCTTCCTCTCATTCCAATATGCCTCTTCTTCCTTTCTTCCTTCCTTCCTTCCTTCCTTCTTTCCTTCCTTCCTTCCCTCCTTCTCCTTCTCCTTCTCCTTCTCCTTCTCCTTCTTCTTCCCTTCCTCCCTCCCTCTGTGTCCAGGAAGGGATGGAGGAAGGAAAGAGGGTCGTTGCAGGTATTGCTGATGAAAAGGAAAATATATAGACAGAATGGTTTAGGTTTCCATGATGACTGTGACTCATTGATCTTCAGTGTCTACTAATGATTGGTATTTAGAGCAGCTTTTTACAAGCAAAGAAGCTATTTGTATTTTTGTACAGGTAATCCTTGATTTACAACAGTTCATTTAGTGACCATTCAAAATTACAATGGCACTGAAAAACTTATGACCGTTTTTCACTCTTTTGACCATTGCACCTCACGGTCATGTGATAAAAATTCAGATGGTTGACAAGTGTCTCACATTTATGATGGTTGCAGTCTCTCAGGGTCATGTGATCACCTTCTGACAAGCAAAGTCAATGGGGAGGCCAGATTCACTTAACAACCATGTTATTAACTTAACAACTGCAGGGATTCACTTAACAAATGTGGCAAGAAAAGTCGTGAAATGGGGCAAAATTCACTTAATACATTTCTCACTTAGCAACATAAATTTTGGGCTCAATTGTGGTTGTAAGTCAAGGAGAGGCCAGGCGTGACAAGGAATGGCTGTGAGGGGAGGGGAGAGGGGAAGCAGGGCCAGGCATGGCGAGGAGAGGCTGGGCAAGGCGATGCACCCCTCGACGTGAATGATGATGAGTTGGCCACACCCACCCAGTCACATGACCACCCTGCTATGCCTACCCAGCCAGTCATTAGGGCAGAGAACCAGTTGTTAAATTATTTGAGTCCCACCACTGGGATAGGGATTGTGATTGTTCCATAGTAATAGAAAATAGATGGGGCTATGTTATGTTGGTGGGTTGGTTCAGGATGTTTTGCTTCTTTTCCTGGCCTCTTGTTTGTTAGGTCCTGGCCTTCTGATTTTGGTTTTGTCTTATATTAGGCCTATTTTATGGCTTTTACTAAGTATTGCTGATGATGCAGTGATGATGTTACCTAGTTGGGTAGTGAAACATCCATAAGCAAATAACCAAACCCAGACACACCAAAGAGTAAAAAATATTCAGAACGTTACAGTCAGAGAAGACACTGGGTTTTCAGTGGTCATTATGCTCATTATGGTCTTACAGAGAACAGGAAAGTCATCCTGAAACAGTCCTACATAGATATACTGTTTGAGTACACATCCTTGTCAAATAATACATTCATCTTATTCCCAGCTGGATGAGTTACACACTTGATCCTGAAGTCATCTCATTTTAAAACAACATTCTTTGTTGTCCTTTTTTGATGATGTTTTTTATGTTAGCTGTCCATTTTAGATCTTGCGATATGATAGAACCTAGAAATTTAAAGGTTTTTACTGTTGATACTGTGTTGTCTAGTATTGTGAGAGGTGGAAGTATATAAGATATAAGTATATAAAATGGCATTCTTATTTACAGACAAGAATATAAAAATGGTTGGGTTTTGCAGTAAATTTCACACTCCATATGGTTTATATGCAACCCTGACACCAAAAATGCACCATGTTCATTTGGACTATCTGTTATATTTTTAGCAGAAGGCAAAACTTTCAAATTTAGCCATTTGTTCAGAAAGAGAGGATAAGGGAAATGTACAAGATGCAATGTACACACAAGCATCTTTACCACGTGCAGCTGTAGGACACTCTGATCATTGCATGATTCACCTTGTACCTGCTTACAGGCAAAGACTTAAAGCCACAAAACCAATAATTAAATCAGTGAAGACCTGGACGGAGGAATCAAAATTAAAGCTACAGGCATGTTTTGACTGCACTGATTGGAATATTTTTAAAGATACCTCTGCAGACCTGGATGAACTCACAGATACTGTAACATCATATGTCAGCTTCTGTGAAGATCTATGTGTACCTACAAGGAACTTGCGAATATACAGTAACAACAAACCTTGGTTTACATCTAAACTTAAGCAGCTACGACATTCCAAAGAGGAAGCCTACAGAAAAGGTGATAAAATGCTGTACAATCAGGCCAGAAATGCACTAACAAGGGAGATCAGAGCAGCAAAAAGAAGCTACTCTGAAAAGCTAAAGAATCAGTTTTCAGCAAATGAACCAGCAAACATGTGGAAAACTCTTAAAAATATCACCGGCTATGGCAAACCTCCTTCCCAGGCTGAAGGTAATCAACAACTGGCAGATGACCTGAATGAGTTTTACTGCAGGTTTGAAAGAAAACTACAGCCACCTATCTCCACAACCCCCATCTCAGACACACCAACAGCCAAGCCTCCTACAACTGACCCCATTTCATTGGGTTCACAACCCCTAGTGATCACAGAAAAGGAAGTGCAGGACCTATTTCACAGACAAAAGCCAGGAAAAGCTCCAGGCCCAGACAAGATAACTCCTTCTTGCTTAAAAGTCTGTGCTGACCAATTGGTCCCCTCTTCATCCATATTTTCAATAAATCACTAGAGATGTGTTATGTTCCTTCTTGCTTCAAACGCTCTACCATCATCCCAGTGCCGAAGAAGCCCACCATCAAGGAACTGAATGACTACAGACCAGTTGCTTTAACATCTGTAGTCATGAAAACCTTTGAAAGGCTAGTGCTTTCCTACTTGAAAACCATCACGGATCTGCTGTTAGACCCCTTGCAATTTGCATACCGAGCAAATAGATCAACAGATGATGCTGTTAATATGGCTCTGCACTACATCCTACAACATCTTGAGTCTCCAAAGACCTATGCAAGGGTCCTTTTTGTAGACTTTAGTTCAGCATTCAATACCATCATTCCAGACATTCTTCTAACTAAGCTAAACCAGCTACAGGTACCGGAACAGACTTGTAAGTGGATCACAAGCTTCCTAACAAACAGGAAGCAGCAGGTGAAGCTAAGCAAGATCACATCAAATACCTGTACAATTAGCACAGGGGGCCCCCAAGGCTGTGTGCTCTCCCCACTTCTCTTCTCTCTGTATACCAATGACTGCATCTCCAGTGATCCATCTGTTAAGCTACTGAAGTTCGCAGATGACACAACAGTGATTGGTCTCATTCGAGACAATGACGAATCCGCATATAGACGAGAGGTCGAACGACTAGCCTTGTGGTACAATCTGGAACTGAACACACTCAAAACCGTAGAAATAGTGGTAGACTTTAGGAGAAACCCTTCCATACTTCCACCTCTCACAATACTAGACAACACAGTATCAACAGTAGAAACCTTCAAATTTCTAGGTTCTATCATATCGCAAGATCTAAAATGGACAGTTAACATCAAAAACATCATCAAAAAAAGACAACAAAGAATGTTGTTTCTACGCCAACTCAGTAAGCTCAAACTGCCCAAGGAGCTGCTGATTCAGTTCTACAGAGGAATTATTGCACCTCTATAACAGTCTGGTTCGGTTCTGCAACCCAACAAGAAAGACACAGACTTCACAGGATAATTAGAACTGCAGAAAAAATAATTGCTACCAACCTGCCTTCCATTGAGGACCTGTATACTGCACGAATCAAGAAGAGGGCCGTGAAAATATTTACAGACCCCTCGCATCCTGGACATAAACTGTTTCAACTCCTACCCTAAAAACGATCCTATAGAGCACTGCACACCAGAACAACTAGATACAAGAACAGTTTTTTCCCCGAAGGCCATCACTCTGCTAAACAAATAATTCCCTCAACACTGTCAAACCATTTACTAAATCTGCACTACTATTAATCTTCTCATCGTTTCCATCACCAATCTCTTTCCACTTATGACTGTATGACTGTAACTTTGTTGCTGGCAATCCTTATGATTTATATTGATATATTGACCATCATTTGACGTATCTTTTCTTTTATGTACACTGAGAGCATATGCACCAAGACAAATTCCTTGTGTGTCCAATCACACTTGGCCAATAAAAAATTCTATTCTATTCTATTTGTAAAGCCTGACAACTTGATATTTTTGGCATACAGTTGCAGAAAAGGAATATAAACACGCACATGACATTCCTGTAGAAACTAATAAACACTATTTATTTGGGTGGGGGGAGAACCCTACTCTGGCTTTCATTTCTTTATTCCCAATTTGGCTTACATATTTATTTAAATGTCTAGCTAAAATAGCAACAGCAGTGATTAAGAATCAGGAAGGCCATACTCAATTCAAAAGCTAAGAAAACACTGTAGCCTTCTTCTATAAAATGTCAGATTTTGGCACATGATCCATTTTAAAGAAAGAATAAGCAAATAATCATAAAGGTTGCATGCTTGTCTAGTGGTGGCTCGGGGCCACGGGCCCACACATCCATGTTAAAAGAAACGTTGTATAATTGTTATTATACAATTCAGTGTTTTTGAAGCATTTGAAACAGCTAAGATTAATATATAATAGTTAAAAAATAAGTTTGTATATTAATATCTCATTTATTTTATCAGTATTAAATGTTTGAAAACAAATAATCTTTGCAAATTTTCTAACCATACAGTGGCAGCCCAATGTACCTTCTCTAGAATGATACAGAAGACTATATCTCCTGTGTCAGTTAACAAGCCTAGTTTTCCAGAGAGTAAAAGGAAGGCAGGAGAGAAATAATTTTCATCTTGCAACATTCTATTGCAATGAAACCTTACAATAAAGATAGAGCTAGAACTCTTGGTTGTGCTTCTTGTTTAGACTATCTTGCAGGGCTAACACACACTGCACAATCTCTGGAAGGATAAAACGTCTACAATAATCCAAACCAAGCATCATCTCAGGTAACACCAAAAAATAGATGATTAGGCAGACAGGTAGAAGATATATTAATAGCTCCTCCTACAATTGGGCAGCAGTAGGTCCTTTATATCTGCTACTACCTTCAATTTTCTTTCTTGAAGGCAACCACTGAGATACAGTGGGGAGAAGTTTAATTTATTTAGTAAAAATAAATAATTCCTTAAGCATAACAAAAGCAACCAAAGATTTAAAATGGTCTGAAACTGAAAGGAAGCTTTTAACTTTTAAATCTTTTAATTTTCAAATCTTTTAATTTTCTAAATGCTTGAACCATTCTTTTTCAAATGTGTGTATGTGTACACATATATAATTAATTCATATTGTATAGATGCAGATGGGGCAAGAAAACCAGATGAACTAGCACTGACCATGCACAGCATACTAAATTATTTTTGAAAGAAATGAAAAATAGTAGTCCTCAACAGTCATTTAGTGACTGTTCAAAGTTACAAAGGTACTGAAAAAAATAACTTATGACCATTTTTCACACTTATGACCCTTGCAACATCCCCATGGTCATATGATCAATATTCAGATGCTTGGCAATTGGTTCATATTTATGACAATTGAGGTGTTCTGGGGTCACGTGATCACCTTTTGCGACCTTCTGACAAGCAAAGTCAGTGGGGAAGCCAGGTTGACTTAACAACCGGGTTACTAACTTAACAACTGCAGTGATTCACTTAACAACTGTAGCAACAAAAGTCATAAAATGGGGCAAAACTCACTTTAAAATATCTCACTTATCAACATAAATTTTGGGCTCAATTGTCATTGTAAGTCGAGGACCACCTGTAGTGTGGAAAGAATGATGTACTGTGAGTGGACTCCACACTGCAGCATTTTGTTGCAGGCTTAAGTTGTAAGGTGCAGACTCACTGAGATTGTAAGCAATCTATGATAAGAGAATCAGAATTCAGAAGGACAGAGCAATCAATAATAAAGCAGGTTGAAATATCTGTCACTGTAGAATTGAAAAAAAGAAAACCTGTGATTGTGAAGTACTTTTCCTTCATTCATAAGAGCCCATTTGACACCAAAAGACTCCTGCAGTTTTGATTTCACATGGAAAAGTCTCACTTCTCCAGTTTAAGAGCGAGAAAAAGAAAAGGTTGTAAAATTATCTACTGAAAATTCCATCACCCATATAGTAAATGGCAGCCAGTTTCACTTAGAGCTGAAGCTTTCTCAGAGCTATTATCTTCTTTGCACAGTACAAAATATCAGTATAATTTTCTTTACCCAATTCCCTTATAAAAGATAGCAAGGACTATAGATTAAAAATCAGCAGCATTTACTGAGCAAGTGGCACAGATGAATTTTATAACTCTTCATTTGGCACAGAGGCGATCCAGTAGCATTTTGATATATTATATTGTCTGTTCAGCTGTGTGTCGGTTGAATTGTTCTTTAGAAGGTCTGCTTTATGGGGTAGCAGGTCTCCTGCTTAAGAGCAAGGATCATTTTAGTTCCAGCTACCAAAAGAAATCAAGTGAGTCATTAGCTAAAGTCTTTTCTCACTTCCACAGTGATCTGTGTGAAGATAAGAGTCAACTCAGTGGATTGGTTTAGTGACCCAGCCAGGCTATTAATTGTCAGCATAAGAACATAATATGATGAACACTTTATGCCGGTGAATACAAGAGAGTGAAAGAACATCTGTATACTCAGGCAGAATGCCTAGTCCTGTAGCTTTTGATTCAATGAAATGTATCAGTTTAAGACATTATAATAATTGCTATAAAAATAAGAGACACTTCGCCTATTATGCACATTCATGACAAGCTGCAGGGGTGAGATAGCTGTTTCAACAATCCTAGGAAAGTCATGCCATTTAGAAATTCCTCAACTATCATTAACTATGAATCATCCTTGAAGCACACTGTGAAGCAAGACCTTTTGAGTAAAAACTCACACCAGACTAAATTAGTTCTTTAGGACACCGTAAGCCTTTTATATTTCATTTTTTTCCATCACTAATAAACAATTACATTCTCAGCACCTTCTCAGAATCAATATTTCACATTTAATCTGTTTCAATTAAACATGAGTTTAAAGAAACTACAGAGAAATTAGCTACAATTAACATTTTTAAAAGGTAATATACAACCATCGAACAACCATCGAACAGATAATCTATCTGATTACTAGAATTTCTATTGCCAAACCAAAGAGAAGAACACATAAAACAAGGCAAAATTAACATTATATAACTATATATAACTATATAACTATATATATATATATAACTATATATAACTATATATAACTATATATATATATATATATATGTTTTCTGAGGTTTTCACGGGTGTTTGTATGTAGGTCTTTGGTTGTTCGGGTTTTCTCCCGTGTACATGGGACCAAAGACCTACATATATATATAAAATTCATTTAGTGTGTGCACATGTATCTACCACAGCAATCCTCAATCTTTTTGGCACCACAGACCAGTTTTGTGGAAGACAAGTTTTCCATGGACCAGGGAGAGGAGGAGCACACAACGTAAATCCTGTGTATGCATAGTTTTGCTTGCCTGCCACTCACCTCCTAACAGGCCACGGGCTGCAGCCCATTGACTGATCAAATTAGCAATAATATCTATCTATTTTTGTAAAACATTAGGAAATCTACATTAAAGGAAAGCACATTGTGTCATTTGTTTGTTTGTTTGTTTGTTTATTTGTTTGTTTAGCCACCCATATCACTTTTAATTTACCATAAAACAAATAAAAAAACACAAAATATATAAAAATATATAAAATATATAAAATAAAACAAACAAACAAAACACATAGCAGTGCCTAAGGCACTGGGCTAGAAACCAGGAAACCATGAGTATTACATGAGCAATAGGATCTTTCCACTTTCTCAGTCTTCTCTTCGCTGTTCAACACATCTGATATTAGCAAGTTTTCTTTGATTTAGGCGACCCTATATACTTAACTGAATATACCAACTGCCAAGTCTCACCTCTTATTCACAATTACAAAATTTTCATTATCATACATTTGTATTACAGTCTGCCAGTGTGGATTTTAAAATCATGTTCTTTTACAACAGTTTACAAAGGGTAGAATTATAATGGCAACCTGAACTGAACCAGATTTGGGGTGGTGGTCAATCCAGACCATCCATTTTTTCATCCTTGCACCATGTTGTTCATTCTTCATCACACAACTACTGTCAGACCTGCCACAGTCTGATTCCTTAGGGAACAAAAACCCTCAACTCCATTTGGTTGAAGTAAAAGGTACTTTTACTAAGTGATGCTGGTTGCAGTAAAGTCAGGCAGAATCTGAGTTTCCCACATATCAATAAAAAATTATTTCCTTCAGTTCTGTCCCTCCCACCATGCCCACTCCAAACCAGGGGTGAAATGCTCCCGGTTCGGACCGGCTCATCCAATCCGGTAGCGAAGGCAGCTGCTGGTTCGGAGAACCGGTAGCAAAGATCCCTGGCCCCGCCCTCCCTTGCCTCTGCTGAGCCGCATCATCAGCAAAGGTTTTTTGTTTTTGTTTTTTTACTTTTAAAAGCAGTTTTTCTTCAGCTGAAAACATGCCTTTAAAAGTTAAAAAAAGCCTTTGAGGTTCTGGGCTGCCACGAGGCAAAGTCTCATGGGATCGTCAGAGGAGCCTTTTAAAAACGTTTTTTCCTCTGGCGATCCCTGAGGAGTTTCCTGATCCTCACAGGCTTTTAAACTCACTTTTTAACAGCCCACATTTACAAGAGCCCCCACCCATGCCCACCCAATCGCCTCCTCCCCCACTTACCTATAATTACTGCTCCTTTCCGGCTCGCAAACAATGGCTTTTGCAATCATGGCTTTTCCCTATCTAAAATCCATGTGCCTGAACCTGCCTGCTTTGCTGGCTGAGGAACTCTGGGAGTTGAACTCCACAAACCTTAAAGTTACTAAGGTTGGAGACCCCTGATCTAAAAAATATAAATAAAATAAAATAATAAAATAAAATATTTGTGCAGCTTTCTGAGATTTGGTGTGTTTCTGTAGTGTTTCACTCTAACTACACAAACACACAAAATCTCACAAAGCTGTATGTGGCATTTTGTGTGTGTGTCAGTTGTGTTGTGTTGTGTGTGTGAAGTGTGAAAGTTGGTTTTTGACCTTTTTGTGGCTGTGTGAACATTGTGTATGAGTCAGTTGTGTTGTGTTGTATTGTGTGTGTGTAAAATGTGAAAGTTAGTTTTTGGTACCTCTTATTGTTTTTTATACTTTGTTTATTATTTTTATTATTTATTGTTATTGGCCACGCCCACCCAGTCATCTGACCACCGAGCCACACCCACCAATTAAGCCACACCCACAGAACCGGTAGGGAAAATTTTTAGTTTTCAGCCCTGGTCCAAACCCAGACAATGCAATGCCACCAGGAAGTTTGGGGAATGCTGAGGTGTTTTGGAAATGCTGATGTGGTAACTTTCTGCACTCAGGGCAAATGGTCTTGAAGTTGCCTGACATAAACCGGTTCCACATTGACCTGCTTTTCTCAGTTGTCAGTCCCCCTCCCAAACTTCCACACAAAAATGTATACAGGTTTATTGCCCATTTGTCGTCATCTCCCATCCCTCCCCTCTGGTCCTTTGATGACAAGATGCCAACAAGGCACCAAGCTGAAGATGGTGGACCTGACAACTACCATAAATCAGTGCTGTAGGTTTCTGCTATTTTGAAGTAGGAAACACAAAGGCAGCAATGTGTATGCTCAAATCAGCTTGTAGCTTTTAAAATACAGAAAATTATTCAGTTCCCCCCAGCAAAACCCTTTAAAAAATAAAAATCTGCCTTTGTGCAGGACAAGAACTTGTCCATAAAATATGAAAGGTAGCTACCAGCAATATTCTCTCTTAACTTAAACCTTTTACAAAGCAGTACTTTTTAAAAATTAATGAGGAGATGCTATTGAGCTTCCTCCTTAAATTTGTGCTGCCCAGGGCAAAAAGTGAGACAAGAATTTTTTTTAATCTTCCTTCAATTTTCTTCCTTTCTTCCTTACTTCTCCCTTCCCCTGGTTCCAGTGGGGGGAAAAAACTACACCATTCCCAAACTGATTTTCATAAATGATAGATCCGAAGCTCATTTATCTATTTCTGACACCATCAAGGCAAAACTCTTCTGTGTTTATTGCCTGTTAAATAATGCCCACTTGGAAAGAAGACCACACTAATGCCAGACAAACTTCCTACACCTCTCTGACTGAGGGGTCTGTGGGATCTAGGGACAGACTATAGAACTATATCCAAAGAATATTTAATAATTTACCCATTCCAATATCAAGCTTATTCTAAACAATCATACAATGAGGAGAAAATTCACAAATGGCAGAAAACTGTACATCAATCAATAATTGCACATTAATTGAGATCACTAAATAAAGGTCCTAGATGAGGTTTATATTATATCATTTTCTTTTTTCTTTTTTTGTTCACTTATTATGGCTCATCACACACTCAGCCAGATGTTTAGACTAGAACTGACATTTTTATCCACACACTGAGTGGATAAATCCCAAGGACCTCGGATAGGCAGATGTTGTTGTTTTATGGTGCTAAATATATCATTGCAGGGTGTTCCAAATAAAGCTGTCTTTTGCAATTGACTGATGATGAATTTGTCAATTTCAATGGTGTTCAAGTGGTAATCCAGTTGTTTAGGGACTGCACTCAAGGTACATATTACTATTAGTACTACCTTTGCTTCCTTTTGTAACACTTGTTCTATTTCTATTTGCAGGTCTTTGTATTTTGTGGTTTTTTTTCTCCAGTTCTTTCTTTTCTGTTCTGCTGTCTCCAGATACTGCAATGTCCAGTATCCAGACTATTTTGTCTTCATTATCAGCAACATTAAGTCTGGGGCATTATGTGGCCAGTGCCTGTCTGTTTGAATTCTAAAGTCCTAGAGCACTTTATTTAGCTTGTTCATTTTTTTACTACTTTCTCTCCTTTGTGGTCCACCAGTTCTTGTTTATAGGCAAATAAGGTTTCTTGCAGATCTTCCAATGGACCATTGTTGCTACTTTGTATTGCCATTGTCTGTAGTCCGTCTGTGCAATCTTTTTGCAACAGCTAATCAGGTAATTTACTGTTTCTTCAGCTTCTTTGCAGAAGTGGCACTTGCTGCCTATTGCTATCTTCTCAGTTCTGTCTTTGTATATATTTTTTCTTAAGGCTTCACCTTGTGAAGCCAGAATTAGCCCCTCTGTCTCCTTATTCAACTTTCCTGTTCTTAGCCATTGCCAGGTTTTGTTACTATCTGCTTTATCTGCTTTTTAATGTTGTTGTTGTTGTTTTTGTTGTTGTTGTTATTTGGAGGCATCCAACCAATTCTATTGTCCTTCAATAACTCTCCTATATTTTTCGCTTCTTTGTTTCACCAAACCAAAAAAAAATCTGTTAAGGAGAGAAATATGAAAATTGTTTTTTATTGGCTATGCTAACAATAACTAGTGTCTTGTAAACAACTTTTACATATAATACTTCACCAGGCAATATATAATATGACACCAATCTTAACATTGTAAAAAATGGTATATTTCTTTAACTAAGTCATTATGCGAGAGAGAAAGAGAGAGAATGAAAGAGAGAGAGAGGTATTTTCCCTTCATAAATACAACACCAAGAAACAGTTTGCTCATTGGTTAAAACAATGCAATCTACAAGCAAAAAAGAGTTTTCCATTTAGTTGATGTATTTACAGGTAGTTCTCAACTTAAGACCCCAATTGAAGCCAACATTTCTGTTGTTAAGTCAGACATTTTTAAGTGAATTTTGCTTCATTTTACAATCTTTCTTGCCTCAATTGTTAAGTGAATCATTGTAGTTGATAAGATAGTAACCTGGTTGCTAAGTGAATCTGGCTTTCCCATTGACTTTGCTTGTCAGAAGGTCACAAAAGGTAATCACATGACACTGGGACATTGCAGCCATCATAGATATGAACCAGTCGCCAAGCATCTGAATTTTAATCACATGATCATGTGGATGCTGAAAAGGTCATAACTGTGAAAAATAGTTATAAGTCACTGTTTTCAGTGCCAATGTAACTTTGATCTATCACTAAACAAACTGTTGTAAGTCGAGGACTACTTGTATTATCTCATTTTTGAAAGCAAGAAGAAAGTGAATGTCAACAGAGCTTACCTTATTAATGGGCTTTGCTATTCTTCACAACTGAGCTGAATCAAACCAAAAGTAGATGCTGAGCTTTATATTTTTGAAAAAGAATAAAGCAACTGTTTTCACTAGAAGCAGCAATTATTTTATGCCAAAATGTTTTCTGCTGGGGATGCTTTGCTAACAATACTTAGACATCTTTTTCCACCAAACTGGGGGGGGGGGGGAAAGCACACACTCCCTATGTGGCTGTGGATGCCAGCATCCCGGTACAGTCAGTTGAAGCCATTGCTGACTGTTGGGGACGAGTCATTGGCCCCAATGGAGAGGGTTCGCAACTTAGGCGTCCTCCTGGATGGATGGTTGTCCTTTGAAGAACATATGACGACTGTCTCCAGGGGAGCTTTCTATCAGGTACGCCTGATATGCCAGTTGTGCCCCTTTCTAGACCGGGATTCCCTATGCACGGTCACTCATGCCCTCATCACTTCCCGCCTGGACTACTGCAATGCTCTCTACATGGGGCTCCCTTGAAGAGCACACGGAGGCTCCAGCTGGTCCAGAACGCAGCTGCGCGGGTGATAGAGGGAGCGACTCGAGGTTACCATATAACACCTCTCCTGCGCAAGCTGCACTGGCTTCCTGTAGTCTTCCGGGTGCAATTCAAGGTGTTGGTTACCACCTTTAAAGCGCTCCATGGCTTAGGACCGGGTTATTTACGGGACCGCCTGCTGCCACCTATAGCCTCCCATCGACCTGTGCGCTCCCAAAGGGACGGCCTCCTCAGGGTGCCATCAGTCAAACAATGTCGACTGGCAACCCCCAGGGGGAGGGCCTTCTCTGTGGGGCACCTGCCCTCTGGAATGAGCTTCCTCCAGGATTACGACAACTTCCTGACCTCTGGACCTTTCGTCACGAATATTCGTCGTAGAATATTTGTTCTACCGCGCAGGGCTGGCTTGAAATAATTAGTAATTTTAATAGGGGTTTATCATAGTTTTATTCTTGTTTTTAAGTTTTAAATTCGGCCAAATTGAATTAGTTTTTTAGCCCTTCAGAATCTATCTATGCATCAATTATACAAGAATTATCTGCTGATAGAATGTCCCAGTTCAGGTTGCATTAGTAGGGATTCAAAAGTTAATACAAGCTCTTTGCTATACAATGTAGCAGTGTAGTGTACTTCTTTCTTATCCTCTGGCCTGTGACTCCATTATCTTTTCCTCTAGTTCCCCAAATCTATTCTTAAACTTACACTACCTCTTTCAGCAATCTACAGTAGCATTTTTCTAGGGCCACTGAGTATGTTAATTTTACCTGGACCCATTGACTCTTACCAAGGGGTTTGTTTTCCCCTACAAATGTTTTAGATTTGGATCTAGAATGCCTATAGTTCCCCAATGCCTTTGGAAACCTAATTGCCCTTTTCTGTCTCACATCCACTTCTTCCAAAATTTCAGCACAACCAGCTGCAACTCCCTATTGAAAAACCAAGGGGAAAAATAACCTATGCTAAAAACGTATTCCAACTGGTCTATGCCTATTGAAGGCATGTGTTTTAGTTGCTTATCATCTATGCCTGCCTGCCTGTCTATGTGCCTGCCTGCCTGCCTATGTATCTGGGGGAAAATCTATCTCTCTCCTAGATAGTTTTGCATACATATCATGAGGATTCTCTGAATCTGTTAAAATCTTGGAGTTTTCCTATCAAATGATCTAAGTGCCAAAGCCCACGGTAACTACATAGCAAAAAAGGCTCTAAGAGTTGTAAACCTAATCTTGCGTAGCTTCTTTTCCAAAAACACTACACTACTAACCAGAGCATATAAAACAGACCAATTTGCTAGACCAATTCTTGAATACAGCTCGACTGTTTGGAACCCATACCACATTTCTGACATCAATACAATTGACCGTGTCCAGAAATATACAAGAAGAGTTCTCCTCTCCTCTGAATACAACAAAATATCTTATACCACTAGACTTGAAATCCTGGGTTTAGAAAATTTAGAACTATGCCGCCTTCGACATGACCTGAGTTTAACTCATAGAATAATCTATTACAATGTCCTTCCTGTCAAAGACTACTTCAGCTTCAATTACAACAATAAACGAGCAAACAATAGATTTAAGCTTAATGTTAACCGCTCCAATCTTGATTGCAGAAAATATGACTTCAGTAACAGAGTTGTTAATGCCTGGAATGCACTATCAGACTCTGTGGTCTCTTCCCAAAATCCCCAAAGCTTTAACCGAAGACTATCTAACATTGACCTCACCCCATTCCCAAGAGGTCTGTAAGGGGCGTGCATAAGAGCACAAGCGTGCCTACCATTCCTGTCCTATTGTTTCCTTTCGTTATATCCAATTAATATAGTTATTACATACTCATACTCATATAAATGCTTATATATTGTATAATTATTTCATGCTTATATTACATATACTGTGTGACAAAAATAAATAAATAAATAAAAATAAAACCTGCCACATGTGACTTCACACTGTGAATTACTGAATTAAAGGTCTGCAGACAATACCTATCCAAAGAAACAGAGATGCATACATGCATATAATATGATGCCATCCCAAATTAAATATTCCATTCTTACAAAGAGGCATCCATTTCCTCAAAATGACAAAAGTGCTAGTACACCTCTATAATGAAAGCATTCTTGCTTTGATCATTTGCCTCTCTAACCATGTCCGTCTGCAGATGGCTTTTTCCAAATAGGATCCTAGCAAGTTAGTGTTATGCTAAGCATGAACATGGTGATCAGTTCAAACATTTACTTCCTTGTGTCCAACCAGTCACTGGCTGAGGCTGCAGAAGTGCTAATAAGCCATGAAATAGGTTGAAAACTTTTGCATCATACTATCATGGGGTTTGGGGAGCTGATTGTGAAGGTTGCTCTAGATTTTTTATAACTATTGAAAAAATAAACTAGCAAATGTTAAAAATGAAAGTGCATTTCATACATAAGAAACTGAGCCACTGAATTTTTCTTTGAGACAAATGAAGCTTTTAAAGCTACTTGCAGTGTTAATTGCTTATATCTTTTCTGTCTTACAGAGACAGATATAAAACCACTCATGTGTTTGTTTTACTTCCCAGACATCATGTAAGAGAATAAAATCCACTTAGCATGACTTCAACCTTTGGCCTGGACCAAAATTGGGTGGATCCAGGTGAGATGTCGGAGAGCTGTCTTGTTGAGATTGTTTGGGATGAGTTTGACCCTGTGGCTCCCGAGTACATGGACAGGTTGCTGGGTAGGTTGAGCGCCACCACATGTTTACTGGACCCGTGCCCCTCCTGGTTGGTGCTGGCCACACAGGAGGTGACACGAGGCTGGCTCCAGGGGATTATGAATGCTTCTTTGTTGGAGGGGGTCTTTCCGGCTGCCTTGAAAGAAGCGGTGGTGAGACCTCTCCTCATTAAGCCTTCCCTGGACCCAGCTGTTTTAGGTAACTATCGTCCGGTCTCCAACCTTCGCTTCGCGGCGAAGGTTGTAGAGAGTGTGGTGGCATGTCAATTACCCCGGTACCTGGATGAAACCGTCTATCTAGACCCGTTCCAATCCGGCTTTCGGCCCGGGTACAGCACGGAGACGGCTTTGGTCACGTTGGTGGATGATCTCTGGAGGGACAGGGACAGGGGTTATTCCTCTGCCTTGGTCCTATTAGACCTCTCAGCGGCTTTTGATACCATCGACCATGGTATCTTGCTGCACCGGTTGGAGGGATTGGGGGTGGGAGGCACCGTTCATCGGTGGTTCTCCTCCTATCTCTCTGATCGGTCGCAGACTGTATTGACGGGGGGGCAGAGGTCAGCCCCGAGGCGCCTCACTTGTGGGGTGCTGCAGGGGTCGATTCTCTCGCCCCTCCTGTTCAACATCTATATGAAGCCGCTGGGTGAGATCATCAGTGGCTTCTGTGTGAGGTACCAGCTGTACGCTGACGATACTCAGCTGTACTTTTCCACACCGGGCCACCCCAACGAAGCTATCGAAGCTATCGAAGTGCTGTCCCGGTGCCTGGAAGCCATACGGGTCTGGATGGGGAGAAACAGGCCCAAGCTCAATCCTTCCAAGACAGAGCGGCTGTGGATGCTGCAGCCGCGGCTGACTGTTGGAGGCGAGTCATTGGCCCCAATGGAGAGGGTGCGCAACTTGGGCGTTCTCCTGGATGGACGGCTGTCCTTTGAAGACCATTTGACGGCCGTCTCTGTCTCCAGGAGAGCTTTTTACCAGGTTCGCCTGGTTCGCCAGTTGCACCCCTTTCTAGACCGGGATGCCCTATGCACGGTCACTCATGCTCTCGTGACATCTCATCTGCAATGCTCTCTACATGGGGCTCCCCTTGAGGAGCACCCGGAGGCTCCAGTTAGTTCAGAATGCAGCTGCATGGGTGATAGAGGGAGCCCCTCGTGGCTCCCATGTGACACCTCTCCTGCGCAGACTGCACTGGCTACCTGTGGCCTTCCGGGTGCGCTTCAAGGTTTTGGTAATTATCTTCAAAGCGCTCCATGGCATAGGGCCGGGTTACTTACGGGACCGTCTGCTGCCACCGATTGCCTCTCACCGACCTGTGCGCTCTCACAGGGAGGGACTCCTCAGGGTGCCGTCAGCCAGGCAGTGCCGGCTGGTGACACCCAGGAGAAGGGCCTTTTCTGTGGGGGCTCCCACCCTCTGGAATGAACTTCCCCCAGGACTTCGCCAACTTCCTGACCTTCGAACCTTCCGCCGCGAGCTTAAGAGACATCTATTTATTTGCGCAGGACTGGACTAGAATTTTTAAATTTTGAATTTGGTTTTAAATGGGGTTTTATTATTTGTATTTCTATTTTAAATATTCGGCCTTATTTAATAAGGTTTTTAATTGTTGTTTTATCCTGTATTTATATGTATGTTTTATTTCTGGCTGTACACCGCCCTGAGTCCCTAGGGAGATAGGGCGGTATAAAAATGCGAAAAATAAATAAATAAATAAATAAACCCCCCACCCCATCTTATAACTTTTTTTATTATTAAAATGATTCTGATTTATGTCTCTGCATCAGAAAAACCATGAAATAATAAAGAAGAATAAGTTTTATATATTTATATATTTTATATATACTGGTAGAAACAGAAAAATGATCTTTGAAACACTAATCTCTATTGCAGGATGAGGTGTTGTTCCCTCTGAAATATGGGTTGTCATTACCATTTCTTTCTTGCAGCTAAACTCTAAACATGAGATCCATTACTTTTGAATGAAATACAGCAACCAGGAGATGTCAGGCTATTTGAAAGGATAGTGGGGAAGAAGAATCCTGAATCATCCTTCCCTGTGTGTATCCAATCTAAATATTTCTGGGACAGATCTTTGGCAAAGTATCTCATAATCATATTCTTCGTGAAATGTAAGATATGGGTTAGACAAGACTACAGTTAAATGTACTTAAAATTGGCTGAATCAAGAATACACATTCATGGTTTTATGGTAGGAAAGTTTTTTTTTTTTTTTGTTTACATTTATACCCCGCCCTTCTCCGAAGACTCAGGGCGGCTTACAGTGTATAAGGCAATAGTCTCATTCTATTTGTATATTTTTTACAAAGTCAACTTATTGCCCCCCCAACAATCTGGGTCCTCATTTTACCTACCTTATAAAGGATGGAAGGCTGAGTCAACCTTGGGCCGGGCTCGAACCTGCAGTAATTGCAGGCTTTGTGTTCTTAATAACAGGCTGTTCTTAATAACAGGCCTTACCAGCCTGCGCCATTCACCGGCCCTTATTAAAGTGGCATGTCCTGGACTCTGTGCCATTCAACCCTTTTTAATATAATATAACAACAGGGTTGGAAGAGACCTTGGAGACCTTCTAGTCCAACCCCCTGCCCAGGCAGGAAACCCTACACCATCTCAGTCAGATGGTTATCCAACATTTTCTTGGATAACATTTTATCTTGGATGAGACATTCTCAGGACATTTACAAGGGTGCAGATAACACTAAGCAGAGGGGGATGGCTAATGCTTTAAATGAAACAGAGATTTAACAAGATCTAGGCAAGTTTGAGCAGTGGGTTGGAATTTAACAGGGAGAAATGTAAAATTCTGTATGTGGGTTGAGAAAATATAAGGTACATTTATACCACATATGTTCATAAGTCCCCAATTCCATCTCACATCTCCAACATTTTTTACTAATTTTTTTATCCATTTGTGACAATCTTACTGGAGTCAAATACCATTTCCAAACAACTTTATAATTATGCTCTTTAATCCTTATAGATAAAGTTCTCATAATTCTACTATTCCAATTCACATTCCAATCTGACAACATATGTGGTATAAATGTGATAAGGTTAAAAAGTTTTGGCAACAATTGGAGAAAATGATATTTGAAATGATGGGGAAAGTAATAATATTGAGAGTGGAAACTATATTATTGTTGGTAATTAAGGAAATAGAATTAACAAAATATGAAAAAGAATTGATTAGAATTATTATTATAATAGGTAGAATTATAATAGCTAGATATTGGAAATTAGATGTGATTTTTAGAATAGAAGAGTGGAATTCTGAAATGTGGAAATTAGCCTTAAATGATAAAATGACATGTGATATTAAAATTAGAAGTGGTGTGTATAAAGAAGATATTTTCTGGAAGACTTGGAAACCATTCGTGGACTATGCGCTTGGAAAATTGGACACTTCGGTACCTGTACCTCGGGAACGTGGATTTTGGCAATCATGAGGATATATCCGAAGACCCAAATCTTCCTTTTTTTTTATGTATAGCACAAGGGTGTAATAATGTATTTTCTTTTTTGTTTGTTGGAAAAAAAGTAATAAAAAATTTTTTTAAAAAAAGAGAAAATATAAGGTACCACTATAGCAGTGATGGCTAACCTTTTACGTCACCGTGTGCTGGCCTGCGTGCCAGAAATGGCACATGAAACCATCCCACGAGGAATGCGTGGCCCCGTTGGCCTTTGTGCACATGGGAGCACCGATACCCAGAAAAGCGGCGGTCCATCGTGCATGTGCGAGCCGGTACCCGAACTTCTGGTTTCTGGCATGGACATACACCTGACGAACAACTGACCATCGCTCTTCCAGGTTTCACTGCTCCTGTGTGCCCAAGAGCCAGCTGACCGGCGCATGTGTGTGCACAGGAATACAGAAGAGGAGCCAGTGAGGCCACGCATTCCTCACGGGATGGTTTCGCATGCCACTTCTGGCACACGTTCCATAGATTCTCCAACACGGCACTATAGGACGTGCAACAGTACATGGGGATCTGGTTGTTCTTATTCCAAAAAGTTAAAAGATCTAGTAGTAGATCTTAAAATCTACTACTAAAAAGGAAAATGGAGTGTTGCCATGGAGTGTTTCAAACAGGAGTACTGAGTCCACATCATAGAAAGTAATTATTCCACTTTATTCCACTTTACTTATTTGGAATACCCTGTCCAGTCCTGAGTGCTACAATTGTGCTATCAAATTGTGTCAACTTTTAGCAATCACATAAATAGATTTTTGCCAGGGGAATTTACTCAGAACTTGGTTCTTTAGATATGATGGTATATCTGCTAAAACAGAGTTCATCTACCTAGCTGCTAATCATTCTCATCTTCATTTTCCTTCCATTCTTTCCAAGCATTAAAGTCCTCAACTGGGCGCTAGGTCTTCACACAATGTATCTGAAGTTAAATAATTTGACCCTGATCATTTGTATCTCAAAATAGAATTTTGATTGATTTGTTCACTGATCCATTTGTCTATTATCTTGGCTATCCACAATATTCTCCAACACCAACGTTCAAAAATCTTAATGTTCCTTCTATCCTGCTTCTTCTAAGTTCAGCTTTCATTTTCATAGATTGTCACATTCAAAACCATTTCCTGCACAGTTCTGATCTTTGTAGACATCGGTATATTCCATCATCTAAATATTATTTCCAAGACATACATTTCTTTCCTAGCTTGGAGACAATTTGTTTCATAATATTATGTCTTACATGGCTTCCTGTTCTTTGTATAGATTTCACAACAGGACAATGAGATGCTCTGGGATTCCCATTTTTATATATATAGGTTTGACATGTTTGACACAATCAAAGGCTTTTCAGTAATCAAAGAAGCACAAAGAAGCACAAAGAAGCTTATTTTGGTATTCTTTGGCTATCACATTTATCCAACATACAGTACATCTGCAACACTTCAAAAAAAGAACAATGACAGTTCAGAAGAGAATTACCAGAATATCTGAATTAAAACTTCAAGGAAGGAGGTTTAGACTAAACATCAGAAGGAACCACATGATTGACTAGATCTTAGGAATAATTGTCTGGATCTATACAAGTTGCCAACATGTCAGCCCATCATGGCAGACTGGACTAGAAAACCAAAATTATGAACACTTATGAATAGGAGGAAGACCTGCAACTAAGACAATGGTAACATGAAATAATATTAAACTGAAAAAGTGCAATTTGAGAAAACATCTCAGACTAGACCCTGCCTACTTTTCTAAAAAAATAAGGCATGGAAGGGGGATGTGGATTCAGACTTGCAGGACATCAGCTACTATAACTATATCATAAAAGTACAATTATCATTCAAAATTTTGGTTTCCTAGTCTGGTCTACCTTAGGGATGAAAGCCACTGATTCACTTTTGTGGAAAGTGAAGTACCTCCAGAATTGAAAAATGATATAGTATAAAATTCCCCAGGGGCAGGCCATTCATCAAAGGACAACTGTCCTAACCAACAGTTGGCTGATATAAAAATCTCTACATTAAGTTGAATGAATGTTGGATAAATGGATGATAATGAGGCTAAATTTGGTAATAATTACTACCATCTATTTTGGGGTATAACATATGCCTGGAAGGGAAAATTACACATTGAATTACAGTGTTTAATTCAAGTAATGTATGTAAAATTTCTTACCCCTATCCCTTTTCAAGTCTCTGCAACAACTTGATACGGCATGGACAAAAGAGGAGAAATCTAATCTCTAGCTTATTTTAGTCTGTATCCTAAAATAAACTTTAGAAACAAGGATTATTCCCCTTCTATACACTACCCTGCCCAGCCTTGTTCCTTACTGTTGAAAGAGCTACTGAGATGTAATGATGGAAAAAGCTTTATCTTTTCATTTTTCTTTAACAATTTGTGTAATGGAATCTGCCGCTGAGTTGCAAGAGAGAGGAGTGAAGAAACAGGTCCACATTGAGTCATTGGTATCCAGGAAGAGACCCAGAAAAGTTCCTCCTGAATTCTTCACATGGTTTATCTGATTATTATGCAGAGTGTATTTAAGTCCATCTATATGTGAACAACAATAAAAAAATTACTTTGAACAATTCACCTTGTCATTTTAAGTTTTTCTGTACCTGACAATTTGTGTGAAAAACTATATACATGAATTATTCTTCTGTATTCAGAAATCTTCTTATATATCTGTTTTAGTTAAACCATGAGCTTAACAGTTACCAAATACATTAAGAACTTTTGAAGTACACCATAAACTTACATGGGACAAATGTTTACTGGGGTCTTAGGCACTTTCACTTTTAAAACATTATCTGAAAAAGAATGTCTTTGTTTTGAATAAAGCATATGTCTGTTATCAATTAAAACGAGTTATGATTACACACATAGAATTGCCATGGCAGAGCATTAACCTAATCTATTCACTGATACATCTCAATATAGAAATTTGAAGAAAATAACTACCAAATGCACAAAAAGAATCTATCTGTTCTGTCCTCTCCCGGCTACAGCCACGCGAGCTGGCTAAACGAGCCAGTAATTGAGTTCACGGCTGCTGTCAGTCCTGGCAGGGAATCTGCAGTTGCCTGCCAAAATCTCCCTTATCTTGGGGTTGCTGGGCAACCAGAAAGTCAGCAGTCCAGGCTGAATGTTCAGCTCAATTCTCCACGAGTCAAAGAGTTCAGCTCACTTCTCCATGAGTCAAATAGTTCAGCTCAATTTTTGCTCGTCGTGGAGCAGAAGAGCAGCCAGGGCTGCTTTTATACTCTGTGGGGTGTGGCTCCGCGACTCAGCACTCTCTAGGCCTGCCCCACCCCTTCCTTTGTTGTAGCCGCCTCTTGTATCTCCGAAACCTGGGATCCAGCCAGGCCTGATTGCCATCAACCGGGTCTGGAGGCATGGCCTGAGGGGGGAAGAGTCAGGGGACGGAGGCCTCATTATCTCCTCCACCTGGCCTGCCTCTGGTTCCTGGAGCTGAGCCAGAGAAGCCGGTGCTACAGAGGTAAGTCCTGATGGCCTTTCCCCCTCACTTTCCGAGTCACTTTCTGGCGGGGGGCCTGGCTCGGGGGGGCGCAGACACAACACAATCTGTGCTTTGCAGATAGCTGAAATGGCTTCAGCATTAATTTTTTAAATGGTTTTTCTCGTTTAAGTATCTACTTAGTTTATGTCTATATGTGACATATAGGAATGAACATATCTGTCTATGAGATAACCTGACATCATTATCTTATTTTCCCCACTGTATAATATTATGTCTTTTTATTGATACATAGATTTCTGAGATAGATTAATGTGAGTAATTTCTGTGCATTGTTTTCTATCATTTTTTTAACCACAGGTTATCACTTTCTACAGGTCTGATAACTAAGTAGCACACAATGAATTAATAACTTTGACACTCTATATTTTATTATTCTTCCTAATTCTGGGTTTACCAAAACCATAACTGCAGGTGTCATGCAGGGGTATTAGCATGCTTTATCTCAAATTTGTTGCAACCTTCTTTCCAGCAATGTTTTCTGCACATCATTTGACCTATATGATAAAATAAATTGGAGATTATGTTTATTTAATTCAATAATAATCTGTCTAAATAAAATGGTGTTTCTTTTGCCTCAACAAGGTAACCTGGGCAGTCTTTTCTCTCTCCAGCTCTTTTCTTGTTTGTGTTGAAGACATAAAATTATTTTTATTTATTTGTTTATTTTGTTATTATGTAAATTAGGGTCCACATATGGAGGTAGGTGTCAGGTTCCACAGAAAAAAACCCCAGCCAAACAATGTTTAGGTTTGAAGCTTTTATCTTCTCTGGCACTCACTGATCATCCAAGCAAAAACAATTCAAAGACAGAATGCAAAGAATGCAATGCAAAGAAAGGATTGATGGAGCTAACATCTGGTGCTCCCCACCACCTTTAAATAGTTCCCACCACCACACACCCTCTCCTACATTCCTGCCCCATCATCCAGTGATCCCAGAAGTGCTGAGTCACTTTGAGTTGTCTCGCAGTTGTAAGTTATGCTTCTGAAGCTTGTCTGCCACTGGAGATATTCTGAGGCAGTTCTGGAGGCCCTGTAAGGGGCTTGACAATGTCTACCTGTTTGCAGCAAGGCTGTGTCCCCTTGGATCAGCCCCTGATGGTCTTTTTTCCCCCTCCTCAAATGGCAGCTCTGAGCTGAGCATGCCAGAGCTGACATGTGACCCCTCTACTATGGAGAAGGCATCTGGAAGAGAGAGAACATGGTCAGGAGGGATATGGATCATTCAGGGGCCCTGGCTTATCTGGGTACTTGTGGTGGAACCGTGCTACCAGTTGAGGTGTTTGTATCATGGACCCAGGAAGCCTCTGACAAAGGGTGGCCTTTCCATAGGATGAGGTATTGCAGCCACCTTCTATGTCACCTGGTGTCTAGAAGGTCTTCCACCTCGTAGTGCTGTTCCTCATCTACGTTTATGGGTGGAGGTGGTTGAACAAGACCCCCCCCCATATGTGACAGCCAGACTGGATGGATCAAGCTGCAGTGGAAGATCGGATGCATTTTATCTAATAAACTGTGCCCTCCGGGTTTCCGTGCATTCCATCAGCCGAGGGCCCAGGGTAGGGGTGGGGGGGTGGCGGTTGTGATTAGGGAAAGTCTGGAGCCGAGGGAGTCCACTGTTCCTCAGATAGCTGGCTGTGAATCCCTCCTTGTGAAGTGGGGCCATCGTAATCAGATGGGGTGGTTGATCATGTACCTGGCTCCTTGCTGCGTGGCTACAGCCCTACCTGAACTACTGGAGGTGCTTGCTGGCGTGGCGGTTGAGATTCCCAGACTTTTGGTCTTGGGAGATTACAACTTGCCATCGGCCGGCTTGTCATCAACAGTGGTTCAGGAGTTCCAGGCCTCCATGACGGCCTTGGACCTGATTCAAGTAACTGATGGCCCTACACACATTGGGGGAGGCGCGCTAGATTTGATCTTTATCTCTGGTGAGTGGGTAAATGATCTGGATTTAGGAGACATAGTGAAAGAACCGTTGTCATGGTCAGATCATTTTCTCCTTCGCCTAGACTTTCGAACCGCTGCTCACCACTGCAGGGAGACGGAGCCGATGCGTTGGTTCCATCCCATGCGCCTGATGGACCCGGAGAGGTTCCTGACGGAGCTTGGGCCGTTTCCTGAGGATCTTACCCACGGCACGACTGAAGAACTAGTTGCGGCTTGGGAACGGGCCGCGGCTGGGGCTTTGGATCATGTCGTGCCTTTGCGGCCTCTGACCCGGCGTAGATCTCAATTGGCTCCCTGGTTCTCCGGGGAGCTGAGAGAGATGAAACGCTGGAGAAGATGCCTAGAGAGTGTTTGGAGGTCCAGTCGTTCCGAGGCTGATCGGACACTAGTGAGGTCCTTTACTAGGACCTACCTAGTGGCAATGAGGGAGGAGAAACGTTCCTATGTTTCCACCCTCATTGCATCGGCAGATAACTGCCCGGCCGCCCTGTTTCGAGTGACCCGTTCCCTCCTTCAACAGGAGGGACGGGATGACCCCCTGCAGGGACGAGCCGAGGAGTTTAACGGTTATCTATACGATAAAATCGTTCAGCCGTGATGGCTTGGATCATGATTGCGATGATTCAGCCGGTGGCAGAGACTCGTCTTGTTGAGGTTATTTGGGATGAGTTTGATTCTGTGGGTCTCGAGGGCGTGGACAGGTTGCTGGGGAGGTTGCATGCAACTACGTGTTTACTGGACCCGTGCCCTTCCAGGTTAGTACTGGCTGCTCAGGAAGTGACACGAGGCTGGCTCAGGGATTATAAATGCTTCTTTGGCTGAAGGGGCTTTCCCCACCACCTTGAAGGAGGCGGTGGTGAGACCCCTCCTCAAGAAGCCTTCCCTGGACCCAGCTATTTTGGGTAATTATCGTCCAGTCTCCCACCTTCGCTTTTAGCGAAGGTTGTAGAAAATGTGGTTGCATGGCAGCTTCCCGGCACCTGGAGGAAGCTGTCTATCTAGACCGTTCCAGTCCGGCTTCCGACCCAGTTACAGCACGGAGACAGCTTTGGTCGCGTTGGCGGATGACCTCTGGAGGGCCAGGGACAGGGGTTGTTCCTCTGCCTTGGTCCTATTAGATCTCTCAGCGGCTTTTGATACCATCGACCATGGTATCTTGCTGTGCCGGTTGGAGGGGTTGGGAGTGGGAGGCACCGTTTATCGGTGGTTCTCCTCCTATCTCTCCGACCGGTCGCAGACAGTGTTGACAGGGGGGCAGAGGTCGTCCTCGAGGTGCCTCACATGTGGGGTACCGCAGGGGTCGATTCTCTCGCCTACCCTGTTCAACATCTACATGAAGCCGCTGGGTGAGGTCATCAGTGGTTTCGGGGTGAGTTATCATCTTTACGCTGATGATACTCAGCTGTACTTTTCCACCCCGGACCACCCCAACGAAGCGGTCGAAGTGCTGTCCCGGTGCCTGGAAGCCATACGGGTCTGGATGGGGAGAAACAGACTCAAGCTCAATCCCTCCAAGACGGAGTGGCTGTGGATGCCAGCACCCCGGTACAGTCAGCTGCAACCGCAGCTGACTGTTGGGGGCGAATTAGTGGCCCCAAAGGAGGTGGTTTGCAACTTGGGTGTCCTCCTGGATGGTCGGCTGTCCTTTGATGAACATCTGGCGGCCGTCACCAGGAGGGCCTTTTACCAAGTGCGCTTGGTTCGCCAGTTGGGTCCCTTCCTTGACCGGGATGCCTTATGCACAGTCACTCACGCTCTGGTTACGTCTCGGCTGGATTATTGCAATGCTCTCTACATGGGGCTGCCCTTGAGGTGCACCCGGAGGCTGCAGTTAGTCCAGAATGCAGCTGCGCGAGTGGTAACGGGAGCCGCTCGTGGCTCCCACGTAACACCACTGCTCCGTAGTCTGCACTGGCTGCCTGTAGTCTTTCGGGTGCGCTTCAAGATCCTGGTTACCACCTTTAAAGCGCTCCATGGCTTAGGACCCGGGTACTTACGAGACCGCCTGCTGTTACCTTATGCCTCCCATCGACCCGTACGCTCTCACAGAGTGGGCCTTCTCAGGGTGCCGTCCACCAAACAATGTCGGCTGGCGGCCCCCAGGAGTAGGGCCTTCTCTGTGGGAGCACCAACACTCTGGAACGAACTCCCCCCTGGCTTACGTCAACTGCCTGATCTTCGGACCTTTCGTCGTGAGCTTAAAACATATTTATTTATTCAAGCAGGACTGGCATAAATAGTTGTTTTTAAATTGGGGTTTTAATAATATTTTAAATTTTTAAATGTTTTAATTATCGGCCGTATAGTAATAGTTCATTTTAAATTCTTTTAATTGTATATATTCTGTGTTTTTATTCTGGCTGTACACCGCCCTGAGTCCTTCGGGAGAAGGGCGGTATAGAAATTTAATAAAATAAAATAAATAAATAAATAAATAAAAATAATCAAGGCAATTTTAACTGCACCATGATGGGGTTAATCACCTTCACAATAGGAAATGGTCCAATGAATTTAGGGCCAAGTTTCTTACAGGGCACAGATAACTTTAGGTATTTGGTAGAAAGGAATACCATCTGCCCTACAAAGAAAGGTGTTTGTGGCCTTTGCTTTTTGTCTGCCTGCTGTTTGTATTTCACAGCTGCGTGGTGTAATGCCGTTTTCACCACCCCCAATACTTTTTCCATCCGGGCTATCCACTCCCATGTACCCGAGTTGGCAGTAGTCACCTGGGGACATTCCATAATCAGAATGAAGTCCCCCCCCCCCAGTGGCCATCTGGAAAGGGATGAAATCCATACTGCTATGAAGTGTGTTGTTGTAGACAACCTCTGCAAATGGGATTAGATCAGCCCAGTCAATCTGCTGATATTTAACATAACACTTTAAATAGCATTCCACCGTTGCATTGACTTTTTCTACAGCTCCATTGGTTGCAGGATGGAAGGCTGGGCTAAGGCCTTGGGATGACCCTATCATGTGTACAAAATTCCACCAGAAGCGAGTGGTAAACAACAGCACCACCACCACCCCCGGTCTGATATTATCCATTTGGGTATACCATGGAGCCAATAGATGTAGATGATAAATAGTTTGCCCAATCGTTTAGCAGATGTGAGACTGGTACATGCTATAAAATTAGCCTGTTTAGAAAACAGGTCTACAACCGTCCATATAACTTTGTTACCCTGGCTGTCTGGTAGGTCCCCAATGAAGTCCATTGCTATCTGTTCCCATGGATGTACAGGTTCTGCCACGGGTTGTAACAGTCCAGGAGGGCGCCCTGGCCTGGCTTTCATGATCATGCACATGACACAGCTGCCTACATACTCCTTTATATCCTTCTTCATATGGGGCCACCAGAACTGGCGATTGGTTAACTGAAATGTTTTGAGGAACCCAAAATGCCCAGCTGAGCAGAAATCGTGACATCGATGTAACACTAGCAAACAGACAGCACTGAGTACATACATTTTGGCTCCCTTCCAGGCAAGACCATCTCTTTGAGTCAATAACAAGTGATTCTCCTGGTACCATTGATTTGCTTATAGGGCTACTTGGATGGCCCTGGTATGTCCTCAATTTGGGCTCATACAGGGGGTGTGGATGACGTATGTTGAGTAGCTAACACCTTAGTGGGTGGTGTTGGGATAATAGCTTGTATTGAGACCTCCCCCTTACTGTCATATTGCGATTTATGACAGAGGGTGTGCTTGAGGAAGTTCTTTCCCCCAGGATGTAACTGTCAGCTTTGGAAGCCATATTAGGCCAGAAACTTCTGTGCTGCCACTTTATTATGTGTGGGAAAGTAGGAGGGGGGATTTAGTAGAGGTGCCCATTAGACATAATAACATTCTTCCTGCCAGTCAAGGTCAGGCTTGTCCTGCATTTAGAGAAGGAGTGGTCGGAGTGATGTATCGAGATGGGACGGTTGGTGATTGGAGCATGTAATCAGCAGAGGAATCTGGGGGTGGTTTGGGGGTTTTGATTTACTGAGGGAAATCCCAGATCTCTTAGATTCGGATTTTCCCAGATGTGCCAGTTTACCTATCCTAGTAAAAGAACTTTGAAAGATGTGTGCTTCGGAGTTTTATTTGTTGAGGGGTTTTCTGGAATGCTGACACTTCAGCGTAAAGTTGAACCTCCTAAAATATAATGCCCACCTCACCTGTTTTGGTGATAGTCGCCATGGGGATTGGAGGGGTTCCAGGTTCTTATGGTCTGTCCAGACCTCAAAGGCCAACTCTCCCCTTTCTAATAAGTGCCGCCATGATAACAAGGGCCACCAGACTGCAAATGCTTCCTTTTACCATATGGGCCAATTACATTCAGTCTCGGTCAATTTTCTGGAGGACATGGCTGGAGGACCCCATCCTTGTTCATCTGAAGGAGAACAACAACAATGGATGGGATGTGTTTTGAATAGAATAGAATAGAATAGAATAGAATAGAATAGAATAGAATAGAATAGAATAGAATAGAATAGAATAGAATAGAATAGAATAGAATAGAATAGAATTTTTTATTGGCCAAGTGTGATTGGACACACAAGGAATTTGTCTTGATGCATATGCTCTCAGTGTACATAAAAGAAAAGATATGTTCATCAAGAATTCTAAGGTACAACACTTAATGATAGTCATAGCATACAAATAAGCAATCAGGAAGCAATCAATATCAATATAAATCATAAGGATCAAGCAACAAAGTTACAGTTATACAGTCATAAGTGGAAGGAGATGGGTGATGGGAACGATGAGAAGATTAATAGTAGTGCAGATTTAGTAGTGCAAACTACTAAATAGTAGTGCAAACTCTAAATAAATTGACAGTGTTGAGGGAATTATTTGTTTAGCAGAATGATGGCATTCGGGAAGAAACTGTTCTTGTGTCTAGTTGTTCTGGTGTGCAGTGCTCTGTAGCATTGTTTTGAGGGTAGGAATTGAAACAGTTTGTGTCCAGGATGCGAGGGGTCTGTAAATATTTTCACAGCTCTCTTTTTAACTCGAGCAGTATATAGGTCCTCAATAAAAGGCAGGTTGATAGCAATTGTTTTTCTGCAGTTCTAATTATTCTCTGAAGTCTGTTTTTGTCTTGTTGGGTTGCAGAACCAAATCAGACAGTTATAGAAGTGCAACATTTGATGATCTTGACTCAGTCAAGACTACATAGCATTCCTCATTCAGTATGTTTTTACTATTAAAGGTGCATGAACAATGCAGAAATGTTTATAAAATATTTATTAAACAGATTCTTAAGTAATAAAACTCTCTGTTTAATATCTGCAAAATATCCATTTGAGATGACTAACAGCCATTGGAAAAAGGCCATCATATACAGTTCAAAACATAACATATACATTGACAATGTTATCCTAACACATTTTCTAGTACATAAGAGGTATTTCAAAAATTGTAATAACAAAGAATTGATACCTGTGAGTATTTTTCTTCATTTATTATTAGGATGAAATACTTCTGAACTATTCCTTTTCATTTGCAGGAATAATGAAAGGATAAGTCCTATGAAACCATTAATAACATTAGTTTTTTCATTTTGATTTTTAAGAATATACTTTAAAAAGTATTTTATAGAAAAGTATCAATGTTTGTAACTATAGATTTCTAGTTGAATTTGACTCTTGTCGATTTTATACCATGAACATGGGTTTGTTTGCTTTTCTGGCATCTTATAGAAGAGCTTTGGCATTGTTTTTTCTCACAATGTTTTTCAACTGGTTCATAGTTTAGCCTAGACCTTTAATACATTCTACCAGTGCTCACCCAAGTACTAACCAGGTTCAATCCTGCTTAGTTTTTGAGCTCAATGTACCTTAAAAAATGAAGAATAAGGAGAACAGATAGTACATAAGCAAGGAATACAAAATTGGAAGTGTCAAATCATAGAGGAAAAATGATGTCATTGGGTTCAAAAATGAATGAACCCCTTTATGGAAATTGAAAAAGTTCTGCCTCAGTAGTTATGCCGCTGTGATTTAATTTCACTTTGAAATGTAGGAATGAAGAGTTATGATATATGAGTCCATCAGGATGAAAGAGAAATAACTAGAGTCTAATCCAAAAACCACGAAAGTCATGAATGCTGCTGCCATTGTATGTGTGTGCATGCACATATCTGTGTATTCGTGTATGGATCAGTTTGAGGGTTTGAGCTTTTTTACCTTATGCTCAAGTGAGATAAGATAAGATGTTGACTTTGCAGGTTTCAGCAATCCACAGGCCTTCTCTAAAAAGCCTTGCAATATGCAAGTATAATGCATATATGCAAGTAAAATGTATGTATCTTCTATGTGCAACAAGCATGTAGTAAAAATGCTATATGTTTATCAATGACAAAATAGTATTTAGAACTGTATTGAAAATTCACTTTCTTAAATACATTCAGTGAAGAAACAGAGACAAGACAGAAATAGCTATGAAGGAAAAATAACATTTCTATGCCATTTCCTCAACTGTGCAAGACTATGTATTTCATGTTTGCTCATGAAAACTTTCTGACATAAGCCAAAGTATTTATTCTCACTTCTCACTTCATATAACACAGAAAGCAGATGCACACTCTTAAACATGATCATTTTCATTTTTTTAACATCCAATCCTTGTAAAAAGCACATGCCACCAAATTCGTATCTATCAGTATACCCATATTCAAATTCAATAATTTCTCTTTCTTGTGAAGGATTTGTGTCATATTCAATTGATCAATGTGTGTACACACTGTAGCAAAGGTAGAATGTCCACATGGTACTATTTTGCATGATAATGTTATTAAAACATTTATCAGATATTAAAGATTAATATAAATTAATATAAAGTTAAATTAGAAAAGGCAAAAGAAAAAAAGTGAAATGAGAAAGTAAGATATAAAATATATAATTAGAAACAAGAAAACCATATACATAGAAGCAACTCTCATTCATCTTTACAGCAGCTACAAGCAAACAAATCTTCACACCTCCTTTTTAAAAATTATACCATATTCTTTCTTTCCATATTCAACACTTTTTAATCAGCAAATCCATAAATCGCCAATTCATTTTTTTTCTGTTTTCAGCCAAAAGTCCATAAGAGTTGTCCACACTTATCCCTGATCAAACAGGTCAGTTTTGCCATTTCTGCAAATTCTGTCACCTTCACAATCCATTTCCCTTTGTAAGTAATTATATAGTTTTTTTAGTCATTTTTTCATCTGTTCCTGTGAGTATCTCATCCAGCTCTGTCATTTCCAAGTAAAAACCATATAGTTTAGCATCTTTTTCATATTTTGTTTGTATTTGTAATTGCGTATACCAATCCATTTCAATCCCTTGCTCTTCTATTTCCTGTTTCTTTTTATCTGTTGGCATATTTTTATATCTAAGAATAGCCCCCATATTAATAATATTTGGATGTATTAACGCTTCAATTATAGATAACCATATTGGTATTTTCATGTAATATTTATCTCTAACATTCTCCCATACTAATAATAATGCATTTCTTACATAGTGTCTTTGAAAATAACTGTGCATTTTATTTTTGCCAGACCATAAAAAGCATGCCATCCCAATTGTAAATCGTTCTTCCAAAGTTAATAGTCTTGTATTTCTTAATTCAATCTATTATTTCATCCACGTCAATTCCTGATATTATAGTTCCCAATTAGGTAGTCCAAAGCTTCCTCGAAGTCTCGCATTTTGAAACATCCTTATGTTAATTCTCGCTTTTTCCCTTGCCATATGAATTTCATTAATATTTTATTTAATTGTTCAAAATATTTCTTTTCCACTTTTATCGGTATTGTTTGAAATAAAAATAAGAGTCTCGGTAATATATTCATCTTAATTATCGCAATCCTTCCCATTAGTGATAACTGTAGATTTTTCCATTTCTCCAAGTCTTTCTCAATTTGATTTTTCAGTTTATAATAATTATCCTCTTTAATTGTTACACATCTTGAAGTTAATTGGATTCCTAAGTATTTTACTTTCTTCACAAACCGAATGTCTAGTTTCTCCATTAAGACTCTCTTCTGTTTTTCCGTAATATTTTTCACCAATATTTTTGTCTTTATTTATTTTCAGTCCTGCCAAATCTCCATGTTCTTCTATTTGATCTGTTAATTTGGGTTCTGTTATTCGAGGTTTTTCCAAGATAAATACTAAGTCATCTGCGAAGGCTTGTAGTTTATATTCTTCTTTTTGATTTTCAATCCCTTTATTTCTCCATTTTGTCTTACATTTCTATTTAATACTTATAATGTCAATACAAATAATAATGGGGATAAAGGGCATCCTTGTCTGGTTCCTTTCATGATATTAAACTTTTCTGTCATATCTACGTTCATCATTACCTTTGCTGACTGTTTGTTATAAATTGTTTTTATCATATTTATAAATCTCCGCCTTTTGCTTTTAAGATTTAATCTTCTATTTTCAGGCTTTTCCTCCACATCATCTACTTCTTTGCTTTGATTACTTGAACTGTTTTGCACCACAGGTGGCCAGGAGGAAAAAAATATCCATTGGATTCTGAAGGGGAGAAAGGGAGGGAGAGAGGGAGAGAGGGAAAATATAATAAATTATAGAGTAAATATTAACATCATAGAGTAAGAGATTATTTTATATTTAAATTGCTGCTAAATTGCAATAAAAGTAAATTTGGAAGTCACTTCTTTATCAGTCTTCTTTTTTTTCCTTTGATTTATGCACCTTTGTCTTTGTTCTTTCTTTCTTTCATTCTTCTTTGTCTTTCAATCCAAATATTAGTACTTGATAGTTTTTATTCTGTATTAACTATTTTAAAAATATAAAAAACAACTCACACTAACACCTCATTGTGGCAAAGTCATTTTGCTGTTCCTGGACAATGCAGTCACAGTTTCTGGTCCTAACAATGTTAAAGACCAAAAATGTGCCTTAATCATATGTTACAACACTTGATAGTTCTACACAGAAGTGAAAAGATTGGTTTCATTTGTTTATATACGTCTAACTTATCAGAATGCTGGTATTTCAGACTGAGAAAGCCAAACTTTTTTTTTTTTTTTAAAGATGTCTTTTGCTGCAAAAACCATGAATCTCTTTACACAGAACCAGCTTATGGTCTTTCCAGAAAGCAAAATATATTACACAAAGGACAATGAGTCTCAATAAGGACTGTAGAACAGAATTAGGCAGTTAGGACTGTCCAAGAAGTTATCTTGAGAATCTATCTTCATATTTTGCTTTATGCAGCTAATACAGCTGAAGAATGTCAAATTTCCTGCAGCGTTGTGGATAAATTATACTTATAGACAGCATTATAATCACAATCATGAACCAAGTTCCTGATCAAGAATATCCTTTCATAAAATAAATCTTGCAATAGAAAGAGTATTTTATGATGTGACACTGAGCAGATTGGGACTAGTAACTGCATGCAGAAATTCTCTGTGCCCAGAGGTTGAATCTGCCATAAATAGCCTACTAAAAATAAATTTTTGGGGAGTAAAAGGGTATTGTATGAATATTGTTTCACTATGTTGCCATTCAGTCACAATCCAATTATACTGGTATGCATCAGATAAGGAGAAATGATGCCAGAATACGTAACTCTATAGTAATTGCAATAATAGTATACTCATTCCTTGGCATCCTTCTGTTCTCTTAATGCCCATATCTATGTTGCATGACATGTTCTTTGCAATACTACAGTATTCCTTGATGTCTCTGCAGCATCAGTAATAGCCAGTTTTGTATTCATATAATTATTGCTACTTGATACTTTGTGATTCTTGAAATTTTATGAGTAATGACATTGACATTGCACCAATATCACTGCTATCAACAACATTGGTTCAACATGCTGGTCATGATCAGTGTCAGTGTTGGGAATATGGACACCAAGTACAACTTTACATCAGAGGTTCACCAGTATCACTATACTGTCATGGGCAAAAATGGCAATTTTTTTAGAAAAATAATTATTATATACTAGACAACACAGTGACCCATTGGGTCATACTTTGTCTGCTGTGATTGAAAGAACATTGAATTTTAGACTGATCATTTTTTTACCCCAGTGCTATCATAGATGGTCCCATAATCATTTAATGTGTGTGTGTGTGAGAGAGAGAGAGAGGGAGAGAGGGAGAGAGGGAGAGGGAGAGGGAGAGAGAGAGAGGGAGGGAGAGAGGGAGAGGGAAAGGGAGAGGGAGAGGGAGAGAGAAATAACTGTGGGGCAAATGACATTCAAGAATAAGTTTATATTTACTTACCTAAACCTTTGGCAGGAGTGTTGGAAATTATGATTGCGTGACTGCAGGGACAATGACATGGCCACTACTTTTGTGAATAAAACTTGTCTGAACATCATGGAAATTTCAATTCCACAAGAATTGTGGCTCCCTGATTTTTTACATATTATTTAAGTTAACAGATTTTAGGCACCTTGATTCAAAAATTGTTGCAGCATAATGTACCATTTGGACTAATGTGAGGGTACAAGCAACAGATGAACACCAGGATTTTAGTACTATAAAAATAGACTATAAAATTATTTATTGATTGATCAATATTTGTGTAACAGAGGAAGAGCAATTTGATATTTTGATGATGAAGGAAAAGGGTGTTTATTTTTAATTATTCCCTCTTCATTTTTGAGTAGATTGAATACCACACGTTTTGTATTATTTCATTAGAGTGAAAATTAATCTGGCTTATTTGTTACATATTGCCCCAGCAATCATGTAACTGTATCAATGGTGTGTCTCCAACTACACATAACGAGACAAGACTCCATATATCATTTTTACTCACTATTTTCATTTTAGGATTTTTTTAAAAAGAAACTGATTTTAAAACTGGAATTAGAGTGGATTTCTTATTTTAAACAATCAAGCTAACTACAAGCAAATTCCATACAAACATAAGCACTGAAATTAGCTTGGAAACCCCAGTCCACAGAAGCACGTTTATGCAAGTCAATGACCCATACATAAAGTTCAACTACTGAAAAAGACCATTGAACATTTAAGCTTAACTTTAGTAGAGTGCATACCTGTTCATAGATTTTGTAAGTCTTTGTTCACTTAGAACAGGGATGTCCAAACTTGGCCCCTTGAAGAGAGGTGGACTTCAACTCCCAGAATTCCCCAGCCAGCATGAGTTATAAATATGAGCAAGTTGCCAGCTGGGGAATTCTGGGAGTTGAAGTTCACCACTCTTCAAGGGGCCAAGTTTGGACATCCCTGACTTAGAACATTCATCTTTAAATTGGGGATAATTTGGCCATTCTCTAAACTGGGAATATCCCAATATTTTTTTTTTAAAAAAACTGCCCATAGAAGCTGAAATGAAATAGAGTAATCCTGTCCTCAAACTTCCCTGAGCAGCTTTGTTTGCCAACTACTTCATATTTTGTAGCTGGTCTTTAATCTTCCAAATGACCTGCCAATACATGCCTCTGTTGTTGGAGTTAAGTCAGGTGATAAATTAAATGAATTCCCTCCATTACTTTTAGAGTTTCACAGATATGAAACAGAAATACCACTACATAGCATGTCTTTTCCATTATAGAAGCCCACAGAAAAAGGTTCACTCTGCTGGTGTTTTGAAGGGTCTTGGAGAGCTCCATCTTCTCCCAGGCCTTTGGTGAGGATGCGTGAAGCCCCCTTTAGAGTGTGTGGGTTCACTTTTTGTTCCTGTCTGGGGTATTTTTTTCATCCTTGCTATCTTTTATTCTTTATTTTTATCTGCAGTATCATTATATTTTTCCCTTGATTTTAATGTTTTTATTTGCAAAATGACAAAAGTGGGTGAGAGTCATACAGCACATAAATTTAAATAAATAATAATACATATAACTTTACTAAGTCTCATGTTTTAAAATTCAGGCGTTAGGCATGTCACTGCACGGAAACCAAGCAAAACAGCCCTTAATTCATAAAGTGTAGCTTCTTTTTTTTCTGAACTTACAGGGACAAAAACGCTCAATCACAAATTGGATATCACCGGTCTATTGCTTTTCAAATCAATCAGATCAAAAGTTATCCCCAGATACCAATATGACAATATGCCTTCGCTGGCTTTAATTTTCTGGGTGAAATATGGAGTTGTTGATGCAAAAGCTAGAAATCTGGCTTACTTGCCAGAATTACATTTTGTTTTAGTGTACCGTTTTTAAACTTGAGTATTCTTGAAACTCAACTACTTTCCTTGTTAATGCACCTGCTCCAGATGTGATGCCCCTACATATTATTCCTATACAATTATGCGTGTGCATAATGAGTGGTGTCACGCAGCCTAGATGGCAGTTGGGAAATGGGTATTGCTTTCACACCTGATTTTCTGGTCATAAATTATTTGGAGCATTCTTATTTTCAAAATTAAAAGCATTTTCCCTGTTATCATCCATAGTCAGAAGACAGTGACTAAGACTGTCTATAATAATATTATACACTCTACATCAGGGCTATATGCTACCTCCAGAAAAGGCAGGTGCTTCTGGCAAGTGTTGCCTTAATGCCATAACTTACCTTTTCCCTTGTGGTTAAAATAATTTAGCTCAACATTATGGAGAGTTCCCCTTCACTTCCCGTCACATTTATCTTGTGACAAAGATTGGTTGCCAGTTCAATTATGGCTACAGAATGTGACTACTAATGACAAATATTAAATATATATCAGGGATAAGGTTGGCTCACAAGCAACAGCAGCATCTAGTGGCTCTGAGCTGAAGAAATGTACTAACTAGCATATGTAATATTCAACCAGGCCTCTCTTCTGCTTTACATTAATGATGATGATGATGATTTGCATTGTACGGTATGGTACATACAAAATATGTGACACGGAAGACCATTAAGCATGGGACATCAAAGTTCTGCTCAATCACACACATAGCTTAATGACTTGTTCAGTAATAACAAGATCTCGATTACCCTTAATTAGCTCAATGTTTCAATTGAACGATGTCTGGGGCACATATTCTTCTTTATCACCAGAACGGTTGAGGTTATAAACTGACTTCCACATTCCCCAAAAGCAGTGAAATGAATTTTTAAAAACGGAAACAGTAGCAGTCAATGTTGAAGGTGCCTTTCCAGAGGTATTTTAAAAAAAAATACATAGATGAAAGATTATCTGAGGGAAGAGACCATAGCTCAGTTGCACAGCAAGTGTTTTGTAGGCAAGGGGTCCCAGGTTCAGTTCCTAGAACTTACAGTTAAAAGCAGATCAAGTAGTAGATGACAGGAAAGACCTCTGCTCATGACCCTGGAAAACTGCTTCAAGGATGGACAATCCTAGGCAAGAAAGATAAATGGTCTAACATTAGTGCACAAGTCATCTTGCTATTCTATCAACAAATATCATCATGGTGTGAACCAGCCCTTGTGTTCCTCTGCATAAATCTTCTCAAAGGAGTTTCAGAGAATGTCTTTACTCTGTTTAGAATTTTCTATTATGATGATATATGACCTGTAGCTTCCTCCTGGGAGGGGATGATTTATAACTGTTTTCAGTTACCTATGTAAAAGCTTTAAGAAGCTTAATGGATTTTTTGAATGCACACCATCATAGCCAGCCCAGCCATTAGGCACAAGGCATTAAATGCCTCAAGAGGAAATTGGGGAGGCAGCAATGAAGTGTTGTATGGTAGCTCTACAAACGTCTTGCATCATCCAATGACAATCTTCTTCGATATCTTGAGGATTAACGGAGAAAATATCCAATTGCCAGGGTTGAAGCAAAGAACTTTGGTTAGTTCTAAATACTGAATGGGGTAAAGGAGAATTTTATGTTTCACTGCTTTGTTGTACTGGATATAGGAAAGCCCATTTCTGTGTTTCAGTGCTAAATGTATTTTGCAAAACCACTCTCAATGCATCTTTATTGATACTGTAGTATATATGTTGGATAGAGACAAGAGTTTTTTGTCAGATTACTAATATAAACATCTGATTTTGTATCTGCACCAGGAAGCATACCACAATGTTGGAGTGCACTAGAGCTCCATCCGCATGCAAATTCATTCTGTGTAAAGCATAGGCCACCCAAAGCAGATTGGCTAAGCTTAGTTTAACATCAAGTCATGACATAATTTTTTTAAATTAAATTAAATCCATTTATTTTCTTAATCAAGGTCAAAAATCAATACAATTCTTCACAATTATAAGAGGCTTCTGCCCATGTAGAGATCTCTTTTTTCATAAATCTTCTCTCTCTCTCTCTCTCTCTCTCTCTCTCACACACACACACACACACACACACACACACACACACAAACAGGGCTGCTTAAAATGTGCAAGGAATAATGCTGCATCCTTGTTTATCTTCTATTAGAAATGTTAGCTCATAAAAGAACTAAGTGTAGATTTTTATTTTACAAGCTTTCACACTTTCTTCATCCAAAAATTGTGAAGACTTTGACTCACCTGCCCAAAAAATTTAGTCAGGAATCCATGAAAATGTTGTAATATGTGGCAGAGAATATACTTGTTTCTTAAGAAGAGCTCGCCAGTAGGACTCCCCAATATCAGCACTGATAAGGCAGCCATTATTGGGTGTCTTGAGAAGGTAGGAAATTGGATTTAATGGCTGTTGTACCTGACTGGAGCAGTTGGAGCAGAGACAAATAGGGAGTTTTTACCTTAGAAGTCAAAAGAATTTGTTTGACTTGGGGATTATGCACTTAAGAGATTGGAGAAGGAGCTCCCTTTTTCTGCAACTTTTCAGAAAATTCTTAAATTATCACCATAATTCCGCATCAACCAAATATAACTTAGAATTGAAACAAATACTGCTTGATAGTCCTCTACTCAGTCATCCTTCTTCAGCCTGGCACCCTCACATAATTCCTTAGCCTCCAGGGTCATTTGGAAGGTTGCCCTCATTTATAAGAAAGATTTATAATAGGTAACAAGCTGCTTTGGAGGGTTATTCTTACTGAGTAAGCTCTGATAGGTGTCTAAGGGATAGCAATGTTCCCTAGAAGACAGCTTTTAAAACATCTGGTTTATTCGATCAAGCCAAAAATCTAAGTAGTTGACTTTCTTTTTAAGCCAGTATGTCCTGTAACAGGGGGAAAATTTCCTTCTATTTTATAACCTCATAAAATTACTGAAAAATTCCAAGTAGTGGAAGAAAGTGTGAAATAAAATTTTTAAAATCTTAAATCACCTCATTAATTCTTGGCTATTTTGGCCAGTGAAAATGCATAGCTACTAGAAGGCAAAGAATGACAATCCCAAATAAATGTTTTGGTTTTCTGAGCTAAGTGAAGTCCTGAAGCAAGCCTGAATCTAACATCTAAATGGCCTTCTAGGGAATATTTTGAAGAACTGGGGCAGTCATGTAGAGGGCAAAATGACCATCAGTTGCATCATGCTTCGTGGTGTATTAATTTCAGACTGTTATTCACATCTCTAAGGAAATTAATCATTTTGGAAACTTCAAACTTCCAGAAGAAATACTCATGAGAATTTTAACTTAAATGTACACATCACTTCTCATCTCTCAAAAGAAATGTGAATGTTTTCTCTATCTAGAAAATATTGAAAAACTGAATATACAGCATAGTAGGAAAGTAAATAAGTTGACCATGTAAAGCACGTTGTTAACATAAAAGAAATTTTATTGTTTCCAACATAATTGTTGGAATTTTTAATTCAAATATTTACAGATTAAAAAAGAAAAAAAGGCTAAACAGTGGCCTAAAAGAATGAGCATAAAGGCAAAAGAGAAATATACCATATTCATATTCTTAAAAAGTTTAAAAGCTTCCCACAACATTTTGCATTATTATTAGATTATTATTCTCAGATTTTTGTATCCCTCCTTGATATAACAGTGGTTATACAACAATTGGTCTCATTCGAGACAACTACAAATCTGCATACAGATGGGAGGTTGAACAACTAGCCATCTGGTGCAACTGGAACAATCTTGAACTAAACACACTCAAAACCATAGAAATGGTGATAGATTTTAGGAGCAACCCTTAGACAACCCTTAGACAACACAGTATCAACAGTAGAGACCTTCAAGTTTCTAGGTTCTATCATATCTCAAGACTTAAAATGGACACTTAACATCAAAAACATCATCAAAAAAGCTCAATAAAGAATGTTCCTCTGCACCAACTCAGAAAGCTCAAACTTCCCAAAGAGCTGCTGATTCAGTTCTAGAGAGGAGTTATTGAATCTGTCATCTGCACCTCTATAACTGTCTGCTTTGGTTCTGCAACCCAACAAGACAGACACAAACTTCAGAGGATAATTAGAACTGCAGAAAAAATAATTGCTATCAACCTGTCTTCCATTGAGGACCTGTATACTGCACAAATCAAAAAGAGGGCTGAGAAAATATCTACAGACCCCTCACATCCTGGACATAAATTGTTTCAATTTCTACCCTCAAAATGATGCTATAGGGCACTGCACACCAGAAGAACTAGACACAAGGACAGTTTTTTTCCCGAATGCCATCACTCTGCTAAATAACTAATTCCCACAAAACTGTCAAACTATTTACTAAGACTGTATTACTATTATTCTTCTCATCCTTCCTATTACCTATCTCCTTCCACTTATAACTATAACCATGTTGCTTGTATTTTTATGATTTATATTGTTCTGTTTCCCAGTATGATTTGATTGCTTATTAGTAACTTAGGACTATCACTAAGTGTTGTATCTTATGATTCTTGATGAATGCACTTTTTTCTTTTTTTTCTTTTTATGTATACTGAGAGCATATGCACCAAAGACAAATTCTTTGTGTGTCCAATCACACTTGGCCAATAAAGAATTCTATTCTATTCTATCTTGTATATCTTGTTCAGCAAACACATTTAATACTCCTGCCTCCTATTTTTCCCACAATAACAAGCCTGTTAGTTGGGTTGAGCTGAGAGAAAGTGTGATTGGCCCAAAATCACCCAACTGAATTTCATGCCCAAGGAAAGAAGCCTAGAACTTACAGACACCCTATTTCAGGGTTTGCACCTTAACCACCACACCAGCCTGGTTCTCATGGTAATCTTTAGTTTGTTTTAACCTTGGCTTTTTGACAAAATTGGTAGCTAACATCGCATATCACATTTCACTCTAAAACAATAGATTCCAAATAAACAAACAACAAAATGGCATAGCAGTATCTAGTTTAGTATAATTACCAAGTTCACAGACGACTGCTACTGATACTGTCAAACTTGGAGAAATGCATTCAGATATGACATCCTGTTTTAGATGTCATAAGACACCTAGGACTGTCTGTAGTGGCCATCGAAAAGTCAAAATGGTGATAATGTTATGTGCATGGTTGCCATCTTGATTTTTTGATTTTCCCAATCGTAAGAAAACATCCTCAAGTTAGCTGCTGCTAACTTTTGTTTGGAGGAACTGTTAATAAGATGTAGCAAGAAAGGATGTCTTTTAAACATGCATTCAATCACTCCTAATTTTTCCACAGAAATGTTTTAAGAAAAGAAAAAAGATGATGAGGCACCAATACTTTTCAAAATTTCATCTAGCAGAAATCTGCTGTGAAATTCACTCTAATCCCCAGAACATCAAATTAGGGTGAAAGTGGAAGGAAGCGCAAGTAGATATTGAATCCTTTCCAAAAAAAAACCCCCAGGGTTTAAAAATTGCTGTGATAGTAAAGTGTACCATAGAGAAAGCAAATTAAGTTTTCCTTGCCACAGGTTGCATGAATCTGTAATACTTCTGAAGATACCTAATCAATATAATCTCATAAACAGGGATGGTGAAATGCTTTCCAAATTCATTGAGAGATTTTCTTTCTTCTTTTCTTTCAGATGTTACAATACATTTCACAAGTACTAACAATCCTTTTTATCAGTATTGTTACTTTGAATATCCCTATCTGCTGATGGATTTCATCATATGATGACCTAGCAGGGGTATCCTTGGGAAAGGTCAAAAAGTTAAGATAGCAACCACAACTTTGGGATCAAGGCCCTGTCCTTTTTTTATATACATTGCATGAAGATACTTCTGTCACTGGTAAATGTAATTTTTTTCTATCAACATGGTAGATAGCAATAGCAATACCACTTAAAGACTTATATACTGCTTCACAGTGCTTTACAGCTCTCTCTAAGTGATTTACAGAATCAGCATGTTGCCCCCAACAATCTGGGTCCTCATTTTACCAAACTCGGAAGGATGGAAGGCTGATTGAGCCTTGAGCCTGGTGAAATTCAATCTGCCAAATTGAAGGCAGCTGGCAATCAGCAGAAATAGCCTGCAGTACTGCATTCTAACCATTGCGCCACCATGGCTCTGAGGCTGTTATGTATCCATACCCTATAAAGAACATATTTATCTTTTGAATTAAATTTAAAGATGGATAGAGGCCTCTTCACATATGGATGAGGTACTCATATTTCATGCTATCTCTGTACTGGGACGAGTAAATATCATTGCCATGGCAAATAAATATCATTGCCAAGGCTGACATATTTAGATTCTGGGGATTATACAGGAAGAGATTAAAATAAGTCACAAGGTAAGAATTTTATGAGAAGGTACTGGCTGCTTGCCATCCTTACTCCTACCTCTCATTTTTATATTTGGCATTTGCACCAATACAGAATCAGTGTCATGCTCCTGTATTCTCACAGTTCTTCAACAGCTCTTGTAAACTTCTGGTCCAGGTGTGGCATAGGAGGAAATCCTACAAAGGTAATTTAACACTGGAATGCTATCCCTGTAATTATAAGCAGGCAGCTTTCCAGTGAGAACAGTTTCCACTCAGGCCACTTCAATGACACCTTATGCTCCATGCCTGTTAAACTGAAGCCCTTAAAATTATAATGAAGTGAAGTGCATGCCAAACAAGCTTTCCCTCCATCTCTTAAGAACAGAGCATCATTCTTTGGTGGAAGATGCAAAACAAAGGAGAAAATCCACTTCTCTTTAAATGATAGATATTAAAACTATAGAATTTAGAAACAACAAGATAATAGCAGTTAGCGTCTGGCAAGTTGTGGGGGGAAAGAAGTAAGAAATGTACCATTTCTGTTATGCTCATGTCTTGTTTTTCATAAATATTTGGCTAACCACTCTGGGAATACAATACAGGGTGAGTTAGGACTTTTGGCTGTTCCAGCAAAGGTCTTGAGATGAATTGGTTAATATATTATTATGGCTGATCACACTGTCAGCCAGATGTTTAGGCTGGATTTAGCATTTTATATATCTATTGAGTCCTTCCCAGGACCATTGAAAGGTTGTTGTTCTTTAATGATATAAAGTTATTTTCAATTATTATAAAGTTAATAATCTTCTTATGCTATACAACTTTATACGCAATTCTCAAAAAGCACCACATTCTTCAGATTGCCAGATGTTTCTGAAGTTTTCCTCAAAACATAGCTTTGTAATGTAGTGAGCAAGCTATTAATGTTCCCTCCTTCCTCCAACACTGCCTCAGATACTGCCTTTTCATATTAGATGTTCCAAATCATTTGATTCACTAAAAGGGGAATCAGACAGCAATTTTAATTTTCCAATATGTCAGCAATTTTGGGATAGATATCTCATATCTAAATTCATTTAGGCAAATCCTTTTCTCTCCAGTGATGCTGAAAAACTAAGAAAGGCAGTTAGCTGACTCTGAGGGGGTTTTTTTCCTCATCAAAACTGAGAAAATTATTTTGATTGCTTCAGCAAGAAGTATCATTGTCATAGTCAGCCTAGCTCAAGCTGTAGATGTATACATTATCATATCGAAAGGTAGTTTAGTTGCATATACACAAAATAAATATACAGTATTGTGAGTTGGCAACAAGAAGTGAGAAACATTACTCTTATTGAAATGTGACAAAGTTAACCTTATATGGATCGGCTTTGAATTGACATGGTTTTCCCAACTGCAACAAATTGTGGATCAATTTTCAGAAATCAGTGCCAAACGGATTAAATGGGATTCATTCAAGTAGCTTTTTTGTTTGCTTCACTGTAGGAGGCTACTGCTTTCAAAACAGGTTTTCACATTAAAATATAATGATACTTCAAGTTTCTTGCTGGTTCCATTTGAAAACAAAATCGGGTAGACTTGCAACTTGAAGAATTTGACCACTTGTCAAGTGAGTACTGAAATGACACATTCTTAATACAAACTCAACATGAGTCATCCTCCACACGTACTTATTATTCCATACACGTACCCTCTAGCCCAGGGGTCTCCAATTTTGGCAACTTTAAGACTTGTGGACTTCAACTCCCAGAATTCTGAGAGTTGAAGTCCACAAATCTTAAAGTTGCCCAGGTTGGAGACCCCTACTTTACTCCACTATTGCATTTTGAAAGCGTGATTGCAATTATATCCCAAATTACTTGAGAGAAAACATGCATTCATATGGTAAATACAGGTAGTCCTCAGCTTACGACTACAGTTTCTATTGCTAAGCAAGTTAAATGAGTTTTGTCCCATTTTACCATCTTTCTTGCCATAGTTGTTAAGTGAATTACTGCAATTGTTAAGTTAGTAACACAACTTTATTTAATACATTATTAAATAAATCTGGCTTTGCTATTGACTTTGTTTGTTTGTCAGAAGGTCACAAAAGTCAAGCACATGACTCTGGGACACTGCAACCATCATAAATATATGCCAGTCAGATCTAACTGAATCCAATCCTTTACTTGCTTACATCTAATAGATAGAAATTTACCAAATTAAAGCTATAGCTTGCAAGCTACCCCGAGAGATTCTAGGATATGATTATCTTTAACCACTTCCCCCTACTTCAGCTTGGAACTGTGCAGATTCTTGATCCAGGTCACTTTCTGGGAAGGCTCTAAGTTGTCCAAATTCTCCCCCTTCTGCTGCTGCAGGTGCACATTCTATGACACATGCCCTCAAAAGTTATATAACTACCACTGTAATAAGCAGCTGAACTCTCCTTCCCCGTATTCTTCTCAATTGCATTACTGGAATATTTTTAAAGAGTTAGATGTACAAACTTATATAGCTATTCCACTGTTTGGAAACTACTAGGTTTCTGATCTGTCTCCAATATATTCTACAACATTTATCCTAAACCAGCTACTTGTTTAAGATATAATTTCTAGAGGAATAAATGCCACTTCTGCCCTACGACTTTATATGTTCAGAGAAACAGTTAAGAGATGTTAAACCAAATTGTGTGTTCACAATTTGATCCTCCTGCAGACATTAGTCATAACATTGAATCAATTTGTTGAGAATAAGTTGTTGAATATTGTGTGTATACCTTTGTGGTATATTTTCTTTTGGAACAGTGAAGGAAAAGAAAAGCATCTAACAAAAATCTTAAAATCCCATCTTTATTTGGGAGCAAATTCAATTTACGTTTGAGTTAGTGTATACAGAATCACACTGTTAAAAAACTTAGGAAAGTGTTTGTAGCTGGACAGGGCAAAACCCTTAGAAAGGGCATTTCACAAAATGCTCCTCCAGATCTGTAGAATGGTAAAGATGTGATGAAGCCTATTCTGTGTTCCTCTCCTCATCTGAGTAGGTTTGTATGTGCACAATATATAGACATGTTGAAGGCTGATATATATTTTAAAAAATCCATACGATCTGAGAATGTGCCCCTGTGGACAAAGGGTTATCAGAAACTATAGCTCATGTCCTATCACACTGTACCTTCTATAACAGTGACCCCAAACCTTTTGGGCACCAGGGGTTCTGTGGACCAAAGGGGGCATGGTTTTGCATGCTGCCTGCATCCCATGGATGGAGCTTCACTTGTTTGTGCAACACAGTTGTTGGCATGCCACAGACCGAGAGTTGGGGATCCCTGTTCTATAAGGACTCATAGACCCATCTCATAACAGCTCACCTCATAAAATACCTGGGAAACACTGGTCTTTTCTATGTACAATTGCTGTTACCAGATCAGTATGATGTAGTTTCTTTGAATGTTGCTAAATTTTGTTATATCGCAAAAATTAAGCAGGCTTTGACTGCCCACTGACAATCCATCATTAATTATAATATATTGTCTTTTTATTGTTACTATTATTTTTTAATTCTTATTTGTAATCTGGTCTGTGACTACTATTATTATTATTATTATTATTATTATTATTATTATTATTATTATTTATTAGATTAGAAGGACTCAGGGCGGTTTACAGCCAAAGATAAGAACACAAGCAATATATAATTAAAACAAAATTAAAAAACTTATTAAATAATTGGCCGAAATTTAAAACATTTAAAATCTAAAAACCCCTTAAAATTCATCTAGAAATTAAAATTTAAGCCAGCCCCACGTGAGTAAATAAATACGTTTTCAGCTCGCGGCGAAAGGTCCGAAGATCAGGCACTTGGCTCAAGCCAGGGGGAAGTTCATTCCAGAGGGTAGGAGCCCCTACAGAGAAGGCCCTTCCCCTGGGGGCCACCAGCCAACATTGTTTGGGGGACGGCACCCTGAGAAGTCCCTCTCTGTGTGAGCATACGGGTCGGTGGGAGGCATGAGGTAACAGTAGGCGGTCCCGTAAGTACCCAGGCCCTAAGCCATGGAGCGCTTTAAAGGTGGTAACCAAAACCTTAAAGTGCACCTGAAAGACCACAGGCAGCCAGTGCAGCCTGCGCAGGAGTGGTGTTACATGGGAGCCACGTGTGGCTCTCTCTATCACCCGCGCAGCTGCATTCTGAACTAACTGAAGCCTCCGAGTGCACTTCAAGGGGAGCCCCATGTAGAGAGCATTGCAATAATCCAAGCGGGAGGTAACAAGAGCATGACTGACCATGCATAAGGCATCCCGATCAAGGAAGGGGCGCAACTGGAGAACCAGGCGAACCTGGTGAAAAGCTGTCCTGGAGACGGCCATCAAATGATCTTCAAACAACAGCCGTCCATCCAGGAGAACACCCAAGTTGCGCACCCTTTCCATTGGGGCCAACGACTCGCCCCCAACAGTCAGCTGCGGCTGCAGCTGACTGTATCGGGGTGCCGGCATCCACAGCCACTCCGTCTTGGAGGGATTGAGCTTGAGCCTGTTTCTCCCCATCCAGACCCGTACAGCTTCCAAGCACTGGGACAGCACTTCAACAGCTTCATTGGGGTGGCCCGGGGTGGAGAAGTACAGCTGCGTGTCATCAGCGTACAGTTGGTATCTCACCCCAAAGCCACTGATGATCTCACCCAGCAGCTTCCTATAGATGTTGAACAGGAGAGGCGAGAGAATCGACCCCTATGGCACCCCACAAGTAAGGCGCCTCGCAGTCGACCTCTGCCTCCCTGTCAACACCGTCTGTGACCAGTCAGAGAGATAGGAGGAGAACCACCGATAAACGGTGCCTCCCACTCCCAAACCCTCCAACCGGTGCAGCAAGATACCATGGTCGATGGTATCAAAAGCCGCTGAGAGATCTAATAGGACCAGGGCAGAGGAACAACCCCGGTTTCTGGCCCTCCAGAGATATCCACCAATGCGACCAAAGCTGTCTCCATACTATATCTGGGTCGGAAGCCGGACTGGAACGGGTCTAGATAGACAGCTTCATCCATGTATTGGGGTAGCTGCCATGCCACCACACTCTCTACAACCTTCACAACAAAGCGAAGGTTGGAGACCGGACGATAATTACCCAAAATAGCTGGGTCCAGGGAAGGCTTCTTGAGGAGGGTCTCACTACCACCTCTTTCAAGGCGGCAGGGAAAACCCCTTCCAACAAGGAAGCATTAATAATCCCCCAGAGCCAGCCTCGTGTCACCTCTTGTGTGGCCAGCACCAACCAGGAAGGGCACGGGTCCAGTAAACATGTGGTGGTGTGCAGCCTCCCCAACAACCTGTCCACGTCCTCGAGAGCCACAGGGTCAAACTCATCCCAAACAATCTCGACAAGACGCGACTCCGCCCTCTCACTTGGATCATCCCAATTTCGGTCCAAACCATCCCGAAGCTGAACGATTTTATCGTATAGATAACCACTAAACTCCTCAGCACGTCCCTGTAAAGGGTCATCCCGCGCCTCCTGGTGAAGGAGAGAGTGGGTCACCTGAAACAGGGCGGCCAGGCGGTTATCTGCCGACGCAATGAGGGTGGAAACGTAAGAACGCTTCGCCTCCCTCAGTGCCACTAGGTAGGCCTTAGAATAAGACCTAACTAGCGTCCGGTCAGCTTCGGAACGGCTGGACCTCCAAGTACTCTCTAGGCATCTTCTCCGGCATTTCATCTCTCTCAGCCCCTCAGAGAACCAAGGGGCTGGCTGAGATCTGCGCCGGGTCAGAGGCCACAAAGGCACGACACGGTCCAAAGCCCCAGCCACAGCCTGTTCCCAGGCCACAACTAGTTCTTCAGCCGTGCCGTGGGCCAGATCCTCAGGAAACGGCCCAAGCTCCATCAGGAACCTCTCAGGGTCCATCAGGCGCCTGGGACAGAACCAACGCATTGGTTCCATCTCCCTGCGGTGGTGGGTGGCGGTCCAAAAGTCCAGGCAAAGGAGAAAATGATCTGACCATGACACAGGTTCTGTTACTAAATCTCCTAATTCCAGATCATTTAACCACTGTCCAGAGATATAAATCAGGTCCAGTGTGCCTCCCCCAGTGTGTGTAGGGCCATCATACTTGAATCAGGTCCAAGGCCATCGTGGAGGCCTGAAACTCCCAGGCCGCCGTCGATGACAAGCCAGTCGATGGCAGGTTGAAATCCCCCATGACCATAAGTCTGGGGGTCTCAACCGCCACTCGGCAAGCACCATAATAAAAGTTATTATAATTATAGACATGTCTTTATACCTATACCCGTGATGGTGAACCTCTGGCACATGTGCCACAGGTGGCATGTGGAGCCATATCTGTGGGCACGCGAGCATGCCACTAGCTCTACTCCAGCACACATGCATGTGCCAGCCAGCTGATCTTTGGGCCTTCTGGGCCCACAGGAAGTCAGGAAATGGGCCATTTCAAGCCTCCAGAGGGCCTCGGGTGGATGGGGGAGACCGTTTTTGACCTCCCCAGGCTCCTAGAAAGCCTCTGGAGCCTCGGGAGGGTGAAAAACAGGCCTACTAGGCCCATCAATAACCTTTTTGCTATTGTGTGCCAAAAGTGGGGGGAGCGGGGTGGGGTCGCACATGGGAGGGTCACGTGTGCATGCATGGGGGCACAGGACATTGAACCCCTCCCACGCTCCCCCCACTTTTGGCATGCGACAGCAAAAAGGTTAGCCATCACTGATCTATACTATCAATAGATGTCAATATGCTATCTATATCTATTACTAGTAAACAAAGCAGCTTCCTGAATGGTTTTCCCTGGTCTTGGTTTCTAATAATCTCTTAGCTATTAATCCAAATTTTATTTTCCACTAAATATAGCTCTGCCAATGACTCCAATATTAGTATAATGTAATTGAGTCTAAAGTTTAAAAGTAGAAAAATAGAATTTAATGAACTGCTGCATAAAGGTAATGGCAGTCAGATAATGTGAGGGTAATGATGGAAAATCATTCTCCGTAGCACAGAGTGGACCTTCTAAAAGAATAATACTAGTCCAAAGTACAAGTGGGCAAAGGCATTATGTTTTTGACTACTTTTGAAATTACAACACCTCAACTAAAAGCTGAATGTAGATTCTTTCAGACATATCTGATGAAAGGTAGTCATTATCAAATTATCATAATCAAAGGTTCTTATTGTTAGATTTTTGTTTTAACATTCATTTAAAATGTCTATGGAGATTTTCAGTCATCCAGGTCATGGTTGTGCCAAAGGTGCTTTTTCAAGAGGCAACTGGATTTTCTGGATCTTCTTTGAAGATGTTTCGCTTCTCATCCAAGAAGCTTCTTCAGAAAGTCCAGTTGCCTTTGAAAAAGCACCTTTGGGACATTCATTTAAAATATTTTATTTTTTATTTTATTTATTTATTTGTCACAACAGTATATATAAGCATAAGCATGAAATAACTATATGATATATAACCATAAATATAATCATAAGTATGTGATAACTATATGAAATTGGATACAATCAAAGGGAACATTAAGACAGGAATGGTAGGCACGTTGGTGCTCTTATGCACACCCCTTACAAACCTCTTAGGAATGGGGTGAGGTCAATAGTAGATAGTTTTTGGTTAAAGCTTTGGGGATTTTGGGAAGAGACCACAGAGTCTGGTAGTACATTCCGGGCATTAATTAACATAATTCCATTATATTCTCTGTCCTGAATTCTGAAACAAAGAATTTTGGGGGGTTTTATAAGTACCTCATTTCCCCAAAAATAAGGCCCAACTGGAAAATAAACCCTAGCATGATTTTCAGAATTCTTGTAATATAAGCCTTGCACAAAAAATAAGCCCCAATTAAGATTGTCGGCCAGACAGATGCATTTAGTATCGTGTTTCCTGAAAATAAGACCTAACCGGAAAATAAGCTCTAATTCGTCTTTTCGAACATATAAATCTGGGGAAGCACAGGTAATTGCATTTTAAAAGTGCAGCCATATTCCCTTTTAGTCTCCTCTTTCCAAGCTAAGCCCAATTCCTTTAAAATTTAATTATAGGAAGTAGCTTATTATCCCTGAGCATTGTCCTTCTGTAAACTTCTTCCAGTTTGTTTGAAAGCTTCTTAATATACAATGTTTTTCCCCATATACTATTAATCAGAGAAAGGTCTTCCATCCTGTACTTACCATTTGATATACATTTCCTAACTGAAATAAATTAATTTACCTCTATTATATTTTATTCTGCCATTTTCAACTAATTTATATAATATACCAAGATTATTCTTTCTCTTTTTTAGAGTGGGATTTTTCAAACTGTGTTCTGGAATCTCTAGGGTTTCATGAGAAATTGATAAGATTCCATGAGAGGTTAAAAGGGAAAAAATGTTTACTCTAATACAACCAATTGTCAATCACTTCAGCTTTGCCTCTTGACAAAGGTTTCTAAGAATTTAAAAACAAGATTCCTGAAAAATTAGTATCATTTACATAGGTAATCAATACCTTCTTTATCTTTTCATATTTTAATAACTCTGTAGGATAATAGAGAGTAGACAGTCAATAGACTGAATTGCCCTCCTCTACTCCTTAGCAATATTCAGAATTCCAAAGATTCAGGCCTCCTATGAGTTTCCTGAAAAGTCCATAATTGTTATAATTAGTAACCTAGATTTTCCTTGATAAAAAGATACAAGAGCTTTAGTACTAGACTCCTTTGATCTTTATTAAAGTACTTCTTAAAATTTTGATATAGAAGAGAAATGTCAGGTTAAATTGATATCTGTTCCTTATGTGGAAAAAAAGCCTAGCAACTTTTAGAAAATTAGGTATTGGGGATTGCCAATAAAAATAATCATAAAATCTTATGGAGTAGCTTAAGGCAAACCATTGTCTCTTAGAGCCATTTTCACATGATGGAATGCAAACCCAGGTTTGTAACTCAGTCGTGTACAGAAGAAGCAGCTGTCCTTGTCCTGGAAAAAAACTGCAATCATAGCTAATGCCCTGACATATATATTTGTCACATTGCAGTTATATTTTTGAAGTAAATATAAATGTATCAAACTATCAAAATATAAACCTGAACAATATCAAAGCTTGAATACAAATATCCTACATACAACTACATCAGAATAATTACAAAAAACAACAGTTATTAGTGAACTGAACTTACTCACTTCATAGGTTCACAGCAGTCTGAGATTGTGTCAAAATGGCAGAGTAAAGCTATGTTGCAGATATCCTAAAGTTTGATGTAAACATGAATGTGCAATTTTAGAGTCACAATGTACCATTCATCAGCAATTTCTTCGGCTGTGACTTTCTCTAACACACATACACACAGATATGATTTTGGAAAGCTAAATAAAGGCTGATTCCTTCCACCTAATACTGTATTAATATTAACCAGACTTATGACAAATCATAAAAGTGGAATGACAGCAAAGTGGTTTGCATTGCAAAGTACCATAACTATCTTACACCTTCTAGGTACAAATGAAACACTCATTTCTGGCTGGGAAGTTTTTGTTACAGCAAATACGCTCACCAAGTTAAGATGCTCACCAAGCTACCTATATATTCATATCCATCTGTTCCAATGGCAGCAGGTTACCTCTATCATGCCAGGCCAGGTTCAGTAGAGCTTCTAAGGTATGCCAGAGACGAGCATATATGGAAGTGTTTATAATTCAAAAAAGGCCATTTCATCTGTAAGGTGAAAATCAAACCATTTCATTACTAAAATACACCTACTTTTTCCCAGAAGAGGTCAGAAGACTTCTTGAGTTTCTGAATTTTATACAAACATTATCCTAGAATGTTCCGTATTGCTAGAACTTTGTCCCTGAAAAAAGTCATGAGCTGAGAACATAATATATTTTACTTTCTAGCACCAAAATCTGTCTGTCTGTGTGCATATCAAAAGTCACAACTAAATGATCCAAATGCTGCAAAAAAAAAAAAAACCCACCACCAAACACCTGAGTCCTTTGGCAGCATATAAACAGTCCAGGGAAAATAGGACTAAATCAGATCTGCTTCTGAGCTCTACCATCACTGATATTTTTCCAACAGAGTTCTGCAAAAACAGCACCAGCTGCTTCATATTCAATGGAACAGAACATTGTAGCTCGGTGTTGAACTCTAGGGTCTTTGGTGCTCTCTGCGCTTGGTTGTTTTCTTGCAGTTGTTTCACTACCCAGTTAAGTAACAACAGCACCAACGAAGTTACCTAGCTAGGTCAAAGAGTATCAAGGACCCCACAGCTTCATGTTCAGCTTTTCCAGTACTGACATTCTTCATCTAGATATAGCTGCATTGGAGGAAATCTGGTTGAGAGAACTGATTAATCAATCAGCCGGTTTGGTTTGCTCATTTATCAACTTCCCAATTGAAAATTTGTCTTGATTAGTTCTATATCTAAATATTTTGTCCCACTGTTCATGTCAATCTTTTTGGAAGCTTGCAAGCCTGTCTCTAATGTGTACGAGCTTTCAAAGTGTTTTTTTCCTTACTATAACTGGAAATTGCATTTAATAAATGTTAACAGAATAACATTTACACTCAGCCCAATCTACATTATAGGTTTGTTGTTGTAGAGATAAAATAGATGATTCAATTTAAGTTGCTTTGATGGCAAGGAGGAAAGATGAATTATAAATCCAGTGGTGGAATTCAGGCAGTTCGGGCCAACCAGTTGTTAAATTGCTGGCTGGCCCCGCCCCTCCCCACCCCTTCCAGGAGTCTCCATGCACCCCGTTTTGGCTCCCAAGTAAATTCAGGGAGGCCTACTAGGCCCAAAATAGAGCATGGGGGTGCAATGTGCCCCCCATGATTTTGCTCCCAGGAGGCCAAATGCTGCTGTCACGCACCATGGCCACACCCACCATGGCCATGCCAACCATGGCCACACCCACCATGGCCATGCCAACCATGGCCACACCCATGGCCACACCCAGCCAGCCAGTCATTAGGGCAGAAAACTGGTTGTTAAATTGTTTGAATCCCACCACTGTATAAATCTAACAAATACAATCCATTGCAATACGATACAATATAAAAAGTTCATTCTTTTACTAATATACAAGTATGTATAATTGTTCTTGTGTATATTTTGCAATCATTCCTAATTTATAAAAATTGTGTCAAAGGAAAAGTATCATTTATTAAATATATATTTAATCTGTACTTATGAATATCCTGAGGTTTCCTCAAGTCTGCTAATCCCCTTCTGTTTTGTGTGGATGGTGTAAGCTATATATGCAACAGTTCTCAATATCCAAGTCCTGGAAATAGAATAGAATAGAATAGAATAGAATAGAATAGAATAGAATAGAATAGAATAGAATAGAATAGAATAGAATAGAATAGAATAGAATAGAATAGAATTTTTATTGGCCAAGTGTGATTGGACACACAAGGAATTTGTCTTGGTGCATATGCTCTCAGTGTACATAAAAGAAAAGATACCTTCATCAAGGTACAATATTTACAACACAATTGATGGTCAATATATCAATATAAATCATAAGGATTGCCAGCAACAAGTTATAGTCATACAGTCATAAATGGAAAGAGATTGGTGATGAGAACTATGAGAAGATTAATAGTAGTGCAGATTCAGTAAATAGTTTGACAGTGTTGATGGAATTATTTGTTTAGCAGAGTGATGGCCTTCGGGGAAAAACTGTTCTTGTGTCTAGTTGTTCTGGTGTGCAGTGCTCTATAGCGTCGTTTTGAGGGTAGGAGTTGAAACAGTTTATGTCCAGGATGCGAGGGATCTGCAAATATTTTCACGGCCCTCTTCTTGATTCGTGCAGTATACAGGTCCTCAATGGAAGGCAGGTTGGTAGCAATTATTTTTTCTGCAGTTCTAATTATCCTCTGAAGTCTGTGTTTTTCTTGTTGGGTTGCAGAACTAAACCAGACAGTTATAGAGGTGCAAATGACAGACTCAATAATTCCTCTGTAGAACTGAATCAGCAAATACAGGTAGCCCACAACTTACAGCAATTCGCTTAATGACCAATGTTACAATGGCCTAGAAAAAGTGACTTATGACCATTTTTCACACTTACAACTGTTACAGCGTCCCCATGCTCACACGAGTTACATTCAACTGGTTCATATTAATGATGGTTACAGCATTCTGAGGTTATGTGATCACCTTTTGCAACCTTCTGACAAGCAAAGTCAATGGGGAAGCCAGATTCACTTAATTACTGTGTTACTAACAACTGCAGTGATTCACTTAACAAATAGGGCAAGAAAGTGGGGCAACATTCATTTAACAAGTTTCTCACTTAGCAACATACATTTTGGGCTCAATTGTGGTCATAAGTTAAGGACTACCTGTATGCGGAACTAATGCCATCAGCCACATACCTCCTAAATCATGATATGATTCTTTTCATCTGATCCAAGCTTCTAGATAATGTTTGAGGTAAAAAGCTTTTTTAGAAAGTTATTTTCCTACCTTGCCCTTTCTCTCTCAATGTATCATGTGATCTGAAAAGCCTGAAATTCTCTCGTTGATATATATTCTACCTTTTCTAGATAATTCAGTTTACTGGCTGAAATTCAGCATACTGGCCCAAATCAAACTGCTGATGAATAGTTTGTTACAGTGGTGGGATTCAAAGCTTTTTACTACCAGTTCTGTGGGCGTGGCTTGGTGGGCGTGGCTTAGTGGGCATAGCAGGGGAAGGATACTGTAAAATCTCCATTCTCTCCCTGCTCCAGGGGAAGGTTATTGCAGAATCCGCATTTCCTCCCGATCAGCTGAGACTCGGGAGGCAGAGAATAGATGGGGGCAGGGCCAGTCAGAGATGGTATTTACCAGTTCTCCAAACTACTCAAAATTTTTGCTACCGGTTCTCCAGAACTGGTCAGAACCTGCTGAATACCACCTCTGGTTTGTTTACACATAATAGAACTAGGCCAGATCAACAATACAAAAAAAAGGGTAACCAGACTTCAATTTCTCCAGAGCAAAAGGTGATGTGAATTATCCTTAGTCATTGTCTTTTATAGCAGATGATCACTAGCTTCCAAATGAGCATTTCAGCAGCCACCCACAGCATGTGTACCATATTTCTTCCCAATACTATTTTGGCTTCTACAGAAACACAGGGTCTCACACTGCCGAGTTTAATAATCATTTGTTTGTAAAGTCATCTCTCCTGTTTAGCTGATTGTTTCTGAGAATTTTAAATTAAACATAGTTTGTAGCAATCAACGGCAAAACTGCCATAGAATATGAATTATATAAACTTGTTTTTTAATCTATCTTCCTAAATCTTGCTCTTATAATAATTGTTTAAATCGACAAAATAATGAGTCTGATTATCTTTTACTTATTTTATACAGCGAAACATACAACATTAAGTTATTTATTGCTTCAAATAAAAGATACCTTATCAGGGTATAGAGTCATTTCTTGCATGTGATCATTAAGATGTAACAATCAATATTTCCAGCTTTGCCACACTATCTACTGTTAGACTGGCAGACTATTGCAAGTTGTTTTAATGGAAGGTTAACACAATTCACATCAATCTCTCCAAAAGCAGTTAGCAAACTGTTTTCCTGAAGCGGCAGGCATGACAGAGAGTCATCCTTTCTAATAGAAAGGCAGAAGATGGGAGCAACTTGCCAGAAAATATTTAACTGCCAACTATCAGTGCTAATTGAATTGCAGGTGCCCATGAATGAACAAAGGATGGCTTTCCCAGTCCAGCAAGACATTTTTCTCTGTGTATGATAAATCTCAGTGTCTTGCTCTGGCCTCAGATTGGTGTTAATAAATGCTAAGTCAACTTATGATAAAATCCTACCTCTTAGATGGGAAACACTTGTGGAATGTGTCATCAGGCCTTGGTGAGAATGTGGATAATGTCCTATCTGAGATTTACTCACTAAATCAGATTTAGTGGTGGCATTAAAGTTGGGAAGAATAGTACATGCAAACTATTAAGGAAGAGAGAACTAGGGGATCTTGTAATGGTCTCTTTCACAGGTTTCTAAGACCTTTCACAAGTGCCCAAACCTGGACTGTACATTAGCAGACTCAAATGTACTAATGGGGCAAATTTGGCAAAATTATCTTCAGTCTTGTGTCTATGAAGAAGTAGATAGGCTTCTTGGCAATATGAGTTCTGCTACGTGTTGGGTAGATTCATGTTCCACCTGGCTTCTTCAGGCAAATAGAGATGAGGTGAGGAATTGGATTCAGGAAGGGATTAATGCCTCTTTGAAGGAATGGGTTATATCTTCTATCTTGAAAGAGGCAATACTGTATCTGCACTTGAAGTAACCATCTCTTGCTTCCACAGAACTGGACAACTTTTTGGAGAAGGTAGTAGGACTATAATTTCAAAGAATGATAGATGAATCAGATTTTCCTAAACCCTTTCAATAAAGGCTGCGGGGGAAAACTGCATTGATCTGTGAATGATCACCACCAGAATTTGGATAGAAGGAGTGTTATTCTCCTGGTCCTATCAGATCTCTCAATTGTGTTTGACATCATTGACCATGATATCCTTTTGGACTGCCTGCAAGAGTTTGGGCTTGCAGCAGTCCAAAATGCAGTTTTGCAGTGGTTACACTCCTTTCTGAGTGGATTGTTCCAATCGATATTGATGGGGAACTGAGCGTTTGGCCACTTCTTTATATGGTATGTGTGTTTTTCTCCTCCAAGCTTTCCAGCATCTTTAGGAAACTCTTAGCATAGCTCATCTATCAGTTTGGGATCAGGTTTCATCAATATGCTGATTGTACAATGTAGTATAATTTTATGCTGGTCTGGGCATACCAAGATAATGTTTACCTGATGCCTGCAAATGTAAGGGATGAAACAAGCTGAAAAAATCCAACTGTCCAGAAGCTACAGATTCAGTAGTGGTCCTTGTGCTGGATCTGAACAGGGTTGCATACCTACTAAGAGTGCAGGTCTGCAACTTGGTGGATTTTCTTGGATCATAGCTCCTACTGAATCAGCAAATGGAATATACAGCCTGTGGGATCTGCAGCTGGTCTGCAACTTGAAACCTGTGCAGAGTAAGATGCCATATTGATAACTAATCACAGCTTTATTATTTCAAGGTTGATAATTACTGCAACTAGCTCTATTTGCTTTTCAGACAATCTAAATTCCCAAAGATTTTGGGCAATGCACATGCACAGGACATAGCAAAGCAAGATTTGGAAGTAAAAACATTTGGATACTATAATACACAGTAGGGTAGAAATATAAATCCAAAGAGGTGAATGAGAAAAGAAAGGAAAGAGAGCTGTAGCAACTGTTTTTGTCTGTCTTGCTCTGGAATTAGAAAAATATACAGAATTTCATTTCTTGGTTGGTTAGTTGACTCAACCAACCACATCAAAAGCACAACTTGTTCAAATACTGCTCCATGGAATGAAGCTACATATTCTGCTGGGAAAACTGCCATGCATAGAGACTCCTTTGCAAATATCCCTTTAAAAACTGTGATTACTTGGGATGATTCTACTCCCTATGTATTGAACACAGAGATAGGCTACAGAAACATTCGAAAAGGGCTTGATTTTATACCAGTGATTATCACCTTGATGTAATAATCTGGAAAGTACTATATCTTCCAAAAGCTCTTTCATATTTATGTTCCAAAATTCCTTCAGTGTAGTGACACATTGTTTGCAATCTGGAGGATGAAAGAGGAGCAGAACATTGAATTAAAATTATTGAAACTACCCAAACTATTATGATTAGGGGCTCATCTTATTTCATATGTTTATTAAATAATTGCTGAGCTGACTAAGCAGCACAAAAGATTGTTATATTCAGAAATAAATATCCAATGGAAAAACCATTAAGACAGATTTAATAGAATCAAGCTTGATTCTGACCGGCTGTTTTAAAGCAGAAATCTTAATCATTCTTTTAATTCATATCTTACTAGCTATATTTTTGAACATACAGTTGTTGTTGTTGTTGTTGTTGTTGTTGTTGTTGTTGTTGTTGTTATTATTATTATTATTATTATTATTATTTATTAGATTTTTATACCGCCCTTCTCCCGAAGGACTCAGGGCGGTGTACAGCCAATTATAAAAAACAGTACAATTACAATTAAAACAAAGAATTAAAAAACATATTCTATAGTTGCCAAAATTTAAGATAGTTAAATTTAAAAAACTCTTAAAATTCATAAAAATTACAACCCCAGTTAAAAGTAATATTTAAAAATTGAAGCCAATCCCGCTTAAATAAATAAGTGCGTTTTCAGCTCACGGCGGAAGGTCCGAAGGTCAGCCAATTGGCGCAAGCCAGGGGGGAGTTCGTTCTAAAGGGTAGGAGCCCCCACAGAGAAGGACCTTCCCCTGGGGGCCACCAGCCGACATTGCTGGCAGCACCCTGAGAAGACCCTCTCTGTGCGAGCGTACGGGTCAGTGGGAGGCATGAGGTAACAGCAGGTGGTCCCGTAAGTACCTGGGCCCTAAGCCATGGAGCACTTTAAAGGTAGTAACCAGAACCTTAAAGCGCACCCGAAAGACCACAGGTAGGCAGTGCAGTCTGCGCAGGAGCGGTGTTACATGGGAGCCACGTGTGGCTCCCTCAACCACCCGCGCAGCTGCATTCTGAACTAACTGAAGCCTCCGAGTGCACTTCAAGGGGAGCCCCATGTAGAGAGCATTGCAATAATCCAAGCAAGAGGTGACAAGAGCATGAGTGACTGTGCATAAGGCATCCCGGTCAAGGAAGGGGCGCAACTGGCGAACCAAGCACACCTGGTAAAAAGCTCTCCTGGAGACAGCCGTCAAATGATCTTCAAACGACAGCCGTCCATCCAGGAGAACACCCAAGTTGCGTACCCTTTCCATTGGGGCCAATGACTCGCCCCCAACAGTCAGCTGTGGTTGCAGCTGGCTGTACCGGGGTGCCGGCATCCACAGCCACTCCGTCTTGGAGGGATTAAGCTTGAGCCTGTTTCTCCCCATCCAGACCCGTATGGCTTCCAAGCACCGGGACAGCACTTCGACAGCTACATTGGGGTGGCCCAGGGTGGAAAAGTACAGCTGCGTGTCATCAGCGTACAGTTGGTATCTCACCCCAAAGCCACTGATGACCTCACCCAGCGGCTTCATATAGATGTTGAACAGGAGAGGCGAGAGAATCGACCCCTGTGGCACCCCACAAGTGAGGCGCCTCGCGGTCTATCTCTGCCCCCCTGTCAACACCGTCTGTGACCAGTCAGAGAGATAGGACTCCTATCTCGATAAACGGTGCCTCCCACTCCCAAACTCTCCAACTGGTGCAGCAGGATACCATGGTCGATGGTATCAAAAGCTGCTGAGAGATCTAATAGGACCAGGGCACAAGAACAACCCCTATCCCTGGCCCTCCAGAGGTCATCCACCAACGCGACCAAAGCTGTCTCTGTACTATATCCGAACCGGAAGCCGGACTGGAACGGGTCTAGATAGACAGCTTCATCCAGGTACTGGGGTAGCTGCCATGCCACCACACTCTCTACAACCTTCGCAACAAAGCGAAGATTGGAGACTGGACAATAATTACCCAAAATAGCTGGGTCCAGGGAAGGCTGGGTCCAGGGAAGGCTTCTTCTCCTTTCAAGGCGGCGGGGAAAACCCCTCCCAACAAAGAAGCATTTATAATTCCCCGGAGCCAGCCTTGTGTCACGTCCTGTGTGGCCAGCACCAACCAGGAGGGACACAGGTCCAGTAAACATGTGGTGGCATGTAACCTCCCCAGTAACCTGTCCACGTCCTCGAGAGCCACAGGATCAAACTCATCCCAAACAATCTCAACAAGACGCGTCTCCGTCCTCTCACTTGAATCCTCGCAATTTTGGTCCAAACTATCCCGAAGCTCAACGATTTTATTGTATAGATAACCACTAAACTCCTCGGCACATCCCTGCAAGGGGTCATCCCACCCCTCCTGATGAAGGAGAGAGCGGGTCACCCGAAACAGGGCGGCCGGGCGGTTATCTGCCGACGCAATGAGGGTGGAAACGTAAGAGCGTTTCGCCTCCCTCAGTGTCACTAGGTAGGTCTTAGAAAAATACCTAACTAGTGTCCGATCAGCTTCGGAACGGCTGGACCTCCAGGTACTCTCTAGGCATCTTCTCCGGCGTTTCATCTCTCTCAGCCCCTCAGAGAACCAAGGGGCCAGTTGAGATCTATGCCAGGTCAGAGGCCGCAAAGGCACGACACGGTCCAAAGCCCCGGCCGCGGCCTGTTCCCAGGCTGCAACTAGTTCTTCAGTCGTGCTGTGGGCCAGATCCTCAGGAAATGGCCCAAGCTCCGTCAGGAACCTCTCAGGGTCCATCAGGCGCCTGGGACGGAACCAACGTAGTAAAGCTCAGTTAGCTGAGCTTTACTGCCGGTTTTTCATCTTTGCAACTGATTGCTTCCATGATAACTCCACATTGTACCTTTGTACTTCAATTAAATTGTGTAGCAAGTAATACAAACAGTCTAAATTTATATGCGTAATTTATTTTGCATAGCAAGATTTATACAACAGTTAAAAGATACACACATCTAAAATATTTTTTAAATATTAGGATGCAATTTGGAACAACAAAAACAATCCTTATAATCATAATTAAGACATTACTTTTAAATATTTCTATTTTCTGAATGCCTTCCACAAATATATTAACTTAATTTGGGGGGGATTTCTTTTCCTGTATGAATTCAGTTAATTGTTCTTTATAAAGCTGATGCTCATTTTTCATATGCTGCAAGAATGTAATGCTCAAATATTTCATTTTAGGCAACTAGTTGCCTACTATATCCAGATGGTCTACACATGAGGAAGTGTGTTTTTCTGGGAGAAACTTTATCATGCTAGCTTGATTGAACATATGGTTATAGTTTCCAAAATGTCCTGGCTCTCTGGAGAACAAGTTTGTCAGAAATTATAAAGTCTAGATCCTACGCTAGGGGCCAAAAATACTCTCTCAGCTAGAGGATGCTGGATCCCAGTAAATTTAAAAGATACAGAATAACAAAGTTGGAAAGGACTTTGGAGGACTTCTAGTCCAACCTCCTGCCCAAGCAGGAGACCCTGTACCATTCCGGACAAGTGGCTATTCAATCTCTTCCATGTGTTTGTGATTGGCCTTCATTTTTTAATTAATACTTAAATAGGTAAAGGTAAAGGTTCCCCTCGCACATGTGTGCTAGTCGTTCCCGACTCTAGGGGGCGGTGCTCATCTCCATTTCAAAGCTGAAGAGCCAGAGCTGTCCAAAGATGTCTCGTGGTCATGTGGCCAGCATGACTAAAGGCCAAAGTAACATGGAACGCTGTTACCTTCCCACCAAAGGTGGTACCTATTTTTCTACTTGCATTTTTTACGTGCTTTCGAACTGCTAGGTTGGCAAAAGTTGGGACAAGTAATGGGAGCTCACCCCATTATGTAGCACTAGGGATTCGAACCGCTAAACTGCTGACCTTTCGATCGACAAGCTCAGCATCTTAGCCACTGCATCCCCTAACACTTAATAAGGTTGCTTAAATAATCTATTTTTCCTATTTACTCTTAAAAGCTATGAGATTACCAATTTTCTCGTTATCAATTAGAGAAATATTTTCCTCTTTTGTGTAGCAGGCACTCCTTAATAGATAACCTTCCCTTGCTGATGCCTAAAATAAGCAGCTGCAGGAGTAGATGGGGAGAGATAAGTTGAAGGGCTATAAAACTTCCAATGAAATGAATCCCTTTGTAACTCAAAATTCAGAGACCTTCCCTGCCACTTGGGTTCACCACAGCAGATTGGGGAAGGGTCCCTGGTTCTATAAGTAATTTGATAAACACAATCTTGCTTATTTCAGTCCTGACATCTCCTTTAATATCCTCCTGCTTCAGTATCTATTCTGAAAATTTCAAATTTAGCCAGAAACAAAAGAATTTCAGAAAATACCATGTAGAGATTTTTCTGTGCAAAATAGCTTCTAAATCATTTAATAAACTTATTAAATTTGGTGAGTGGGCCAGGGAAACATTCTTGTTGGGAAGAGAACAAGTGTTTTCCTCCATCTGTTCAGAGATGCCAACAACTCAAAGGATCTTGAACAGCTTCTTCCATCTATTTGAGCTTGGCTACACTAATATGCTGCATACTTTTCCTGCTTAGTAACAAGGTAAGCACATGGAGGACAGAAAAAAAATCTAGGGCAAGTATGAAAAGGGGATTCTCAATAAACTTCAAAGTCTGCTGTCTCATTATTATACTATTTTTAAAATTATTATACATTATTATAATTATTATTATAAATTGCTTCTCTCCTTGATTAGTTTCCATCCATTGCTTCTTGTCCTACCCTCAGATGCTTTGGAAAATAGCTTAACATAACATAACATAACATAATCACAGAGTTGGAAGGGACCAGGCAGGAAACCCTACACCATCTCAGACAGATGGTTATCCAACATTTTCTTAAAAATTTCCAGTGCTGGAGCATTCACAACTTCTGCAGACAAGTTGTTCCATTTATTGATTGTTCTAACTGTCACACTCATAGACTTAGAGATATTTTAAAATGAAATAATGAAGAATGAAATAAAATTAAAATAGCAATTCTAGTGGTGTACTTCGAGTATTTCATATTTAGCAATTTAAGGATCAGAATATCTATGTTTGCAAGGAGAGTTAAAGTTGACATTTTATTCTGCTGAGAAATTTCTCATGTTTAACAGCATCATAATAAAATATAGTTCTAATCTATCTCTGAAAAAACTGCATGTACTGAATTTGGCCAGGAGAGATGGATGACAATACCACTTGGTTAATTTTTTATTATTATTACATTTGTCTTCAGAAAAGAGTGGGGAAAAATGGATATTTTAAAAATTCTGATATGAGAGAAATTGACAATGACATTTTTATCTATCCCTACAGACTAATAAGAAATAATCTTTTTAAAAAATAGTTATTCATTGGATACAAGATACAAATCATTCCCTTTCATTCAAAAATGGTGAATTTGTATCCCTCCAGATGATGCTGATTTATAAGTCCCAAACTCTTCAGTATTAGCTATACTATCTGGAGCTGTTGCAAAATAGAATTAAGTGACGCCTGGAATCACTACAGGTTACTCAAATATTTTTATTGATACTTTTATAATTTTAAAAAACATCCTTTCTCTTTTTGATCATGTAAGATTACCTCACACAGGTAATCCAGGACTTGTTATCACAACTGGGAGCAGAAATTCCATTATAAATCATTGTGGTCGTAAATTGAGTCAGACCCAGTTTTATGACAATTTTCACCCTGATTGTTAAGTGAATCCAGCTCCCCCAATGTTTTTGCTTGCACAAAAAGTTGCAAATCATTATTATGTGACTGCAGGAGGCTTCAACGAGTCATAAATGCAAGCCAATTACCAAATGCCCAATTTACAATCATGTGACCACAGGCATGGTGCAATGGTCAAAAGTGCAAATACAGGTCATAAGTTATTTTTCCAAAGCTGTTGTAACTTTGATCCATCACTAAATGAATGGTCATAAGTCAAAGTCTACTCAGTATCTAATTGGGCAAATACTGTGTATTACTTTTAGAAGAAATCCTATTTCTGGCAGCTGATAATATTAAGGTAAAATAGTTATACAATTCTGCAGAAGCTGTCTAAAAAGTTTTTCCTTCTGAAGAGATGAGCTGTAAAGATTAGAATGCAGTTCTCATAGATATTTCAGTGTGACATGAATTTGAAAACAAAATGGACCTTAATTGTGAATCTTGGCCGAAAAGTGTTAGATTAGATTAGAACCATCAACAATCCATTTCGAAGCAGTACACCTCTTATTCTTTCTTGTGAGATGCTTGTTGTTCTTTCATAGCATATGGTGCTTCATGTATAGCATTGGAAACATTGACTGGAAATCCAATGTCTGAATTTAATGGAATGATTCAGGAGATCACTGCAGAAAAAAATATTAAGAGTTGGTAATTCTGAATGTTCTAAAAGTTTGCCTCACTTTAACAATGCAACACTATGCATTGTTACCATGTACTGATTTTCACTACTAGAAAGTCAGCCGCAGTGAATCATTTCAGTTATTCTCTTGATACTGTTCATCATTACACCAAATATCTCATTCATCAAATATTAGGGCTTCTGCTACAAAAGATCTAAGCCTTTCCATTCTGTATCACTGGATACTTGTCTGTTAGAACTTAATAGCTGGGCACAAACTACACATTAAGTCTCAAACCATGTTGACAAAAAGACAAGGGCTTAGTCCCACATAACGTATTTTGCCCAATCAATTAAACCTGATTCAGCAACATTTCCTGACAGTGAGAACAATTAACCAATGGATCAGCCTGCCTCTTGAAGTGGGTGCTCCATCACTGGAGATTTTCAAAACGAGATTGAATATTCATTTATCTGGGATGGTATAAGGACTCCTGACTTGGGCAAGTGTTAAACTAGTAGATCTCCAAAGTCCTTTCCAGCCCTATAATTCTTTGATTAATTCACGCTAAGATAAAATTCATTCTGGCAGATCTCAAAATAGTTTCCCTTAATCTATGTTTATTTGTTGTTTGTCTACAGAACATAAAAATTTCTCTCATCTGTTATGTCTCTGGGCAGCTTAGAGTAGCAGTCTCCAACCGGCCAAGGGGGGGAGTGTGAGCGGCAGGCACACACATGTGTGCACAGCTCATTGGTGTGAGTGGCAGGTGCATGTGCGTCCACTTGTGGGAATGGAACTTCTTGTGCAAGCAGAGGATGCTCACGTTCGTGTGCTCACGCTTGCACTCGCACGAGCAGACGGTGCTTGAGCGGAGGGCACATGTGCTTGTGTGCAAAACTCCACACACGCGAGCTCCATGGATGGAAAGAAGCTCCATTTGCGCAAGTGGAGCTTTGCGCAAGAGCACAAGGGCCATTGCTTGTGTGAATGGAGCTTCATGTGCATGCACTTGTCCATATGAGTGGAACTTCATGCACACACTTGCAAGTCACTCTTGTGATCGGGTTTCAAACAGGCCATGGCCAGCAGTTGGCTGTGGCCTGGGGGTGGGGAGCCCTGTCTTAGAGAATATAGTAAAAACAAAAGATTAAAAGCAAGAATGTACATAATAATAAAAAGGTGGACAGAATAACAGTTCAAAAGGGCGAAACATCACATAAGAGACCGATTACCATTACGATCCTGGGCCTGGAGACAGAGCCAGTTTTTAAGAGCTCATTTAAATACTGCCAGAATACGGTCCCTTCAGATACCATAAGAAAAACTAGAAAAGAAATCTTGAAAAGAGAATCTCTAAGTGATCTTCAAAAAAAACTTACTGTATGAAAACAGTTCTCAATAAGAACATGGAAATTTCATCTACCAGTATTTCTTTTGGATGTTAATTAAGAGTCAATCTTGCTACTTGTCTTTCTTTTCCTGGCTGCCGGAATTTCAGAAAACCATTTAGCCACATACTTGCTGTCCCCTTTCTGAAATGCTCGCAATAAATACTTAAGAGCCTAGGCAAAGCTGTGCAAATGTTCAGCTGAATCTGTATCAGAGGCGAATTATTCATGTATTACACTTCATTACAGAAGGAAGGTCATAGTGCCATCTGGTGGCCTATTAAATATTTCCCAGCTAGTTGCAATAAGTAATAAGAGGGAATGGCAATCCCATCCAAGCAGCAAAGTTATCTTTTCATATTTGTTTTCTTATATATTTAGTAAGGATTAATCAAAGCCTTATCAAAGGAGCCAGTAATGAATATGCTATCCCGAAGACTTGCTTTAGTACGGTAGCTTAATTAGCCATCATGTTAATGCATACTCTTGGTGACACAAGATGCAGTGCTCAGAAGGATTTTTAATTCACAAGCTTTCATAAATAAGCAATTAACGCTGATACAGCTAGCACTGTAATTGCACCATTACCATGGGAGATAGCATAGAAGTATCAACAAGAAATTGCTTTAGTAATGCATGCAGTATCATTCCAATGAATAAGGAGAAAAGGAGCTATATTTTGATTAAAGGACAGCAATATTTTTTAATCCAGGGAGGGTTGTAACCTATTCTAGATTTACCTAGTGCAAAGTAGACCTGGAAGAAAGTATTTAAATCTTTTCTTGCTGAACCTGTCATAGTAATATCATTGTTGCCAATATGTAAGAAGAACGTCCTTGGACCAACACTCTTCATACTATACATTAATGATCTTTGTGACCATATCGCAAGTAATTGTGTTCTCTTTGCTGACGATGTCAAACTATTTAACACCACAGACAATGCATCTATCATCCAAAAAGACCTTGATCATCTAACCACTTGGTCTAAAACTTGGCAACTCCAAATCTCAACCAGCAAATGCTCAGTCTTACATATTGGAAAAAAGAACCCAAACACTAAGTACATACTTGATGGACATTACCTTACAGATGACCCCCACCCTGTTAAAGACCTTGGAGTTTTCATGTCAAATGATCTAAGTGCCAAAGCCCACTGTAACTACATAGCAAAAAAGGCTCTAAGAGTTGTAAACCTAATCTTGCGTAGCTTCTTTTCCAAAAACACTACACTACTAACCAGAGCATATAAAACATTTGCTAGACCAATTCTAGAATACAGCTCGCCTGTTTGGAACCCTCACCACATCTCTGACATCAATACAATTGAACGAGTCCAGAAATATTTTACAAGAAGAGTTCTCCGTTCCTCTGAAAACAACAAAATATCTTATCCCACCAGACTTGAAATTCTAGGCTTAGAAAACTTGGAACTCTGGCCTTCCTGTTAAAGACTACTTCAGCTTTAATTGCAATAATACAAGAGCAACCAACAGATTTAAACTTAATGTTAATCACTTTAATCTAGGATGCAGAAAATATGACTTCTGTAACAGAATCATCATTGCTTGGAATAGTTTACCTCACTCTGTGGTCTCTTCCCATAATCCTAAAAGCTTTATCCAAAAACTTTCTACTATTGACCTCACCCCATTTCTAAGAGGACCATAAGGGGCGTACATAAGCGCAAAAACGTGCCTACCATTCCTGTCCTATTGTTTTTTTTCTTCTTCCTATATATATATATATATAGATGCTTATACCTCCTAATATTTACTCATATATATGTTTATATACTATATAATATTTTTATATGATGTTGTGACAAAATAAATAAATAAATAACTGCTGAACTGTTTCTAATATTTGGAGAGTTGTACTTTCAAAGATAGAGAAACATAAGTGATGTGTCTTTGTCATGACTAGATCACAAAAGTCTGGTATATACTACAATCAGAGTACACATTTTACAGGAAACAAAACTTGTGTTGCATAAATATTTGGTTAGCAAAATCTATCCAAGGGTAGGTGAAGGTGACAATTTAGAGACAACATGAATGAGGCCTATGTGCATGTTTTATTTTAAAATGTCTAAATTTTTTCATTCATAAAGCAAGTTTCATGAAGATATGCAATCTAATAATATTATTTAATCTGTTTATATCCTGTATTATCACCAATGAAGCAAAATAGAACTTCTATGCAGTAAAAATGAGAGAAATTAATAACAACATTTAGACTTTAAATATTGTTATAGTCAATATTGACTATATTGACTAAAACCATATAGTCAAAATAAAACCACAAAGCAAATAAAATAGTTGTTACCCTACCAATCAAGAATATAACTTTTTTGTATAGTATCTCCTTGTGAAAGTCTTCCAAGTCAGCCAACATATAAAGAAGGAAAAAAGTGGTTCTATTGTACCTTCACAATGTAATTTTCAAATGATAGACATCCAATGAATTGATTTATCTCATCATCTTAATACATATGTAGATTGGTAGGAGAATCTCAACAGTTTGTATTTAACAAGTAAGTAGGCAATGAATGCAATCCATTTGAATTGATATAATTTAGCTATACTTGTACAAACTGATATTATACATATATATATATATATATATATATACCTCCTAATATTTACTCATATATATGTTTATATATATATGCTTATACCTCCTAATATTTACTCATATATATGTTTATATACTATATAATATTTTTATATGATGTTGTGACAAAATAAATAAATAAATAACTGCTGAACTGTTTCTAATATTTGGAGAGTTGTACTTTCAAAGATAGAGAAACATAAGTGATGTGTCTTTGTCATGACTAGATCACAAAAGTCTGGTATATACTACAATCAGAGTACACATTTTACAGGAAACAAAACTTGTGTTGCATAAATATTTGGTTAGCAAAATCTATCCAAGGGTAGGTGAAGGTGACAATTTAGAGACAACATGAATGAGGCCTATGTGCATGTTTTATTTTAAAATGTCTACATTTTTTCATTCATAAAGCAAGTTTCATGAAGATATGCAATCTAATAATATTATTTAATCTGTTTATATCCTGTATTATCACCAATGAAGCAAAATAGAACTTCTATGCGGTAAAAATGAGAGAAATTAATAACAATATTTAGACTTTAAATATTGTTATAGTCAATATTGACTATATTGACTAAAACCATATAGTCAAAATAAAACCACAAAGCAAATAAAATAGTTGTTACCCTACCAATCAAGAATATAACTTTTTTGTATAGTATCTCCTTGTGAAAGTCTTCCAAGTCAGCCAACATATAAAGAAGGAAAAAAGTGGTTCTATTGTACCTTCACAATGTAATTTTCAAATGATAGACATCCAATGAATTGATTTATCTCATCATCTTAATACATACGTAGATTGGTAGGAGAATCTCAACAGTTTGTATTTAACAAGTAAGTAGGCAATGAATGCAATCCATTTGAATTGATATAATTTAGCTATACTTGTACAAACTGATATTATACATATAGTAGATAACTAATCTGGACAGATTTTCCCTATCCAAAAGAGTTACGTCTGGCAAACTATGCAAAGATAATAAATGCTACCAAAGTCATTTTAGACTATTTTAGTATCATAGGCAACCACAAAATATATTGATCTGCTTTTTTAGAGTTGAATATTTATTTTCTAGACTTAGAACTACATAGAATACAAGTTTTGGTTCAGTTTACTAGCTTTCAGCCAACCCATTATGTCTAGACGTGCTGGGATCAGTCTACATAAGAAGTACAAAGTAGAGTGAGAAATAGAACACAAGCTTACTACTATTCCATTCCATATTCTAAATTATTTAAATATTCAATCTAAGATTTATTTAAGAATACTTTTTACACATCTTTATTTTTCTACCCATTATTACTCATCCAACCTATCTCTCACTTTCAAACATGCATTTCATGATTTCTATTGATGAACAATAATACAGTAGAAGAATATTTTTGCTAGTCTCCTCGGAGTCAGGTAATGTAAACAAATCCATGAAGCCTTCAAATTTTAGCATTCTGTTAAGAATGTTAAGAATATTCCACTTCCATGTATATGTAAACACAGCCCTTTCTATTTAGCTTGTGTTTGCTTATTTGATGACTAAACTATTAAGATAATTTTCATAAGACGCCTTACACAAGCAAACTTAAGTCATATAAATCTGTTGATCTTTTGTGGATTAAAACAAGTGTTACTACACAACAGACTCATGCATACTAATTATTAGGATACTTTACAAATACATACTCACCCAAACAAAGATGAATTTTAAGCTTTAATTATGCTTTGCTATTCTCATTATTCTAAGTCATAACTCTTACAACAATTCTGAATTACTTCTACCACTATGAAAGTAAGAATGCCTAATATTAACATTCATAACCCTTTGTAGTTCATCTTCTTATTTCTTTCTTTTACACATTATGTTAAAATGATATGCAATGGTGTGGTTCAGATACTCTGAAACCACTGCACGTTTTCACTAGGCAGCACTACAATTTGATGGAATGCATAATAGTTGTATATGAATGTTCACATATTAATTGTTTTATAGAAGATCTCAAGAACAGGTGTTGGAACTCAGTTTTTTCAATATGTTTGACTATGTCATGCTATTTGCTTGCTTATTTATACACAACATCATTTAACAAAACACACACACATACTCAAAGACACACCAAAGAAGAGCAGACTGCAACACTTTCAGGCTCCTAACAGTCAGTAAGGAGCCCTTGATTCTCATCCCAGGATGACTGGTATAAAAATATAGCACCTATAGACATATTAAAAGCTGCTGATAAATTTAGCAAAATCTTTCAGACCCATTGAAGTGTAAAATATGGAATAATAATAGTCTTTAGCAACCGTAATGCAAATTTTGATGACTAATAGAAAAGTCTTCATAATAGTGATAAAAATTGACAATGATCAAGAAATGTAATACACTCACTTTGCTGGATATGTTCAGACATAAACTAGAAGGCTATCTTTTGGGGATGTTTTGGATATTTGCAATCGAGTTTGGCCTTCATAAAACTTTTTCCAATTCAGTGATTCTGTAATCTGAACCATATTGTCACAGATGTGCTTCTCAAGGTTTCAAAAAGATTGAGAACTCATGTTGAAATGGGTCTAAATTAATTGTCTAGAAAGGCCTGAAATTGGCCAACCAAGTCTACTTGAAAATCTTCCTCCAAAAAAAGTCCTGGATCAAAGTCATAAACTGAAGGGCTTTTCACAATAATCCTTTAAGCTTTTAAGTATTAGCTATTTGGCTCCACTGACATTCCAAATCCAGGATGACCTTCTTTTCACAGTTGGTCTTCATTCAATAGTCATGAAAAGCAAACTGGTTGTGATCTACTACGACATAATTTTTAGACTGAAAATGAAATTCACCCAAGATCATTTCCTTGCAAACATTGTACTGATGCTATATTCTTTCCAAAACAATACAAAATGAATGACAATAGAATAGAATAGAATAGAATAGAATAGAATAGAATAGAATAGAATAGAATAGAATAGAATAGAATTTTATTGGCCAAGTGTGATTGGACACACAAGGAATTTGTCTTGGTGCATATGCTCTCAGTGTACATAAAAGAAAAGATATGTTCATCAAGGTACAATATTTACAACACAATTGATGGTCAATATATCAATATAAATCATAAGGATTGCCAGCAACAAGTTATAGTCATACAGTCATAAGTGGAAAGAGATTGGTGATGGGAACTATGAGACAATTAATAGTGCAGATTCAGTAAATAGTCTGACAGTGTTGATGGAATTATTTGTTTAGCAGAGTGATGGCATTATTTGGGGGAAAAATACCACAGAAACCTTCTGATAGCATGATGATATACATATTAAATGCATACATTTAATCTTGTCTGGAAAATACAGCTAGCAAGTTATTGAAAATGAGCTATTTTATTAATATATTCTTCTGATCTGCTTTAAAGTCAGTGAGTAAAAGAGTAATCCACATCTTATAGTCAAATATTTTGCACCTTAACCACTGATTTTTTCCCCCTCTGGAGGGATTCAGTTGATATTCAGAGGTTCTTGCCAACCCCAACCTTAAAAAGGAAAAAAAACTTGACTGATTCTTTAACAGTGCTCTTTATTAATATTACATTTTTCAATTTTTTGGCGCTCACCTATACTATACTGTACTTGGCTTTTAGACTGAGCCTCAGGATTTGGTTTCTTTGGCTTTCTGGCTGGTTTAGAGTTGGATGATCTCGATCAGGGCAAAGCAATAGACACAGTTTACACAGACTTCTGTAAAGCTTTTGATTCAGTGGTACACGACAAATAACTTCTAAAACTAAAATCCTACGGCATTTCTGGACTCCTATATAAATCGATAGCTGCCTTTCTGTCAAACAGACAACAAATGGTCAAAATAGAAAGCACTCTATCAAATCCTGTAACTGTTAATAGTGGTGTTCCCCAAGGCAGTGTTGTAGGTCCAACACTCTTCATACTTTACATAAATGACCTTTGCAATCATATTAAAAGCAACTGTGTTCTCTTCGCTGATGATGTTAAACTATTCAACACCAACATGCAACTACCCTTCAAAAAGACCTTGACTATGTGTCAGATTGGTCTAACAAGTGGCAACTTCAAATCTCAACCAACAAATGCTCTGTCTTGCACATTGGCAAAAAAAATCAAAACATAAAATACAAATTAGATGGACATGACCTTGTAGAAGATCCTCACTCTATCAAGGACCTTGGAGTACTCATTTCTAAAGATCTAAGTGCCAGAGTCCACTGTAACAACATTGCCAAAAAGGCATTAACAGTTGTTAACCTAATCTTGCGTAGCTTCTTCTCTGGTAATATTGTACTACTAACTAGAGCATACAAAACATTTGCTAGACTAATTCTCGAATACAGCTCATCTGTCTGGAACACGCACTGCATATCGGACATAAATACAATTGAGAGAGTCCAGAGATATTTTACGAAAAGAGTCCTCCACTCTCTACCAGCAATAAAATACCTTATGCCACCAGACTGGAGAAGATTGAAGAACAGGTCAGAGTGGTCAGTTATTCTTTAGATCCCCTTCTGGCTTGTGAGGGGCCTATGCAACAGATTCAGAGGACTTTGCATGAAGTTATGTTATGGTTCCACTGACTAGGGAACTACATTTGGCAGGCCTTAGGCAGCAGGCCTTTTCTGCTCTGACACCAGCATTGTGGATCTTCTCTTCCCTTAGATGAGGTTGGCCTCAACAGTCCTGAACTTTCGAAGGTCCCCTACAACAGGTTACATCAGAAGACACCAGAAGACAGGTAAACACATGAGATGGCTCCTTTATTATTATATCATTTTCCTTTTCTTCTTTAGTTTTGCTTTTACAGTTTTTAAAAATTTTGAATAATTATTCATAATGGTTCTATATTTATTTATTTTATTGGATTATTTTAGGTCACCCAGAGGCACTTTCTGGGAATGGGCAGCCATATAAACTTGATTAATAGATAGAAAAAATATAAATAGCCTTCCCTCATCTCACTTCATGTCATTCTGGGCAGCAGACATAATTAAAACAAATACTGAACAATCATCATTTTTCTATTAAAATAATTAAAAATAATTTAAAAGCTATAATAACAAAAAGATAGGGAAGAATGCAATCTAAACTTATACCAGTCATTTAATGGGCTCTATGCTTCGAAAGGAATGGTGTGATTTTACTGGAAACTATAACTTGGGGGAAATGCTCAAATAAATTATAATATTTCATAATTCATTTAGGGTTTTCTAATGGTTCTATATTTCAAAAAGTCTGTTTATGGTTCTCATATGAGACAGAAGGCTCTTACATTGTAGGCTACACAGATCCCTCAAAATTATTCAACAGGTTGCAATATATGTCTTCAAGCTTCAGATTGAAAGACATCTGGTTTACTATATTTCCTTTAGTTAAAAGATTTTTATGTGTGGCTCTATTTAAACATTTGTGTTATGCTACTATACTCTGAGAACTGCCACAGCAAAACAGTACAAAAGTTAATAAATCATATAAAAAAGACAGTTGTTTTATTTACTAATTATTGGCAGTAAAAAACAAAAAATGTTTATTCTAAAAAAACTTACACCAATTCCTTAACATTGTACTAAGACATTAGTACATATTTTAACATTGTACTAAGACATTATGTGATTTACTTGGGCTGGGCTGTACTTAGCATGCTGGGACAATCAGGTATTCTAGCTGTAAACCATTGTTTTTGTTTAACACTGGAATCCCCAATATGAAACGTGTAGACACGAAAGTATCCAAGATGTAGTTGCTTATTGAATTCCTATATTAAAAAAAAAAGCTGGAAAGGAGTATCATTCAATATAAATATTATTTGCAAGGGAGCACTTGGCTCCATGTATTCCCAAAAGCCTTCCTAGAAAATTAAAAAACCAACTGTTTTGTTTGTTCATATTCAATCATTAAAAATGGCATTGAGATCAACTATTTCCATTATTTCCCATTTTCACAAAGAATTTCTATCCATAATTGAATATGTTTCAACATAATGGACTTACTGAAAACCATTAATCTAAACTGCAAAGTTACATTTTCAGAATTGCAAAAGATTAAGAGAAAAATGCATCTCCATTTATATATTTATCACAAATGCTGATAAACAATGATCTTCCCATTATTAAGCTCAATTCTTCTAAATATCTCCTGCTTACAAAATAAACACCAGTAAACAGTAAATGCTGTTAAAAGTGATCTGTATTCTATTTTTTAAATAATAATATCCATTAAAACATTTATTTATTTATTTATTTATTTTAGTTATTTATTCAATTTTTATACCGCCCTTCTCCCAAAGGACTCAGGGCGGTGTACAGCCAAAGTAAAACAGACAATACAATATACAATTAAAATACAAATTAAAAAACTTATTTTATGATTGGCCTAAAAAACTTTAAAATATATAAAACTAAAACCCCTTAAAATTAATAATAGAAAATTTAAAATCAATAAAATTTAAGCCAGCCCCGCGCGAATAAAAAGATGTGTCTTCAGTTTGCGGCAGAAGGTCCAAAGGTCAGGTATTTGGCGTAAACCTGGGGGAAGTTTGTTCCAGAGTGTGGGAGCCCCCACAGAGAAGGACCTTCCCCTGGGGGCCGCCAGCCGACATTGCTTGGCGGACGGCACCCTGAGAAGTCCCTCTCTGTGAGAGCGTACGGGTCGGTGGGAGGCATGAGGTAACAGCAGGTGGTCCCATAAGTATCCAGGCCCTAAGCCATGGAGCGCTTTAAAGGTAGTGACCAAAACCTTAAAGTGCACCCGAAAGGCCACAGGTAGCCAGTGCAGTCTGCGCAGGAGCGGTGTTACGCAGGAGCTACGCGAAGCTCCCTCTATCACCCGCGCAGCTGCATTCTGGACTAACTGAAGCCTCCGAGTGCACCTCAAGGGGAGCCCCATGTAGAGAGCATTACAATAATCCAAGCGAGAGGTAACGAGCGCATGAGTGACTGTGCACAAGGCATCCCGATCAAGGAAGGGGCGCAACTGGAGAACCAATTGAACCTGGTGGAAGGCCCTCCTGGAGACGGCCGTCAAATGATCTTCAAACAACAGCCGTTCATCCAGGAGGACACCTAAGTTGTGCATCCTATCCTTTGGGGCCAATAACTCGCCTCCACAGTCAGCTGCGGCTGCAGCTGACTGAATCGGGGTGCCGGCATCCACAGCCACTCCGTCTTGGAGGGATTAAGCTTGAGCCTGTTTCTCCCCATCCAGACCCGTATGGCCTCCAAACACCGGGACAGCACTTCAACCGCTTCATTGGGGTGGCCCGGGGTGGAAAAGTACAGCTGAGTGTCATCAGCGTACAGCTGGTATCTCACCCCAAAGCCACTGATGATCTCACCCAATGGCTTCATATAGATGTTGAACAGAAGGGGCGAGAGGATCGACCCCTGTGGCACCCCACAAGTGAGGCACCTCGCAGTCGACCTCTGCCCCCCTGTCAACACCGTCTGCGACCGGTCAGAGAGATAGGAGGAGAACCACCAATACACGGTGCCTCCCACTCCCAATCCCCCCAACCGGCGCAGCAAGATACCATGGTCGATGGTATCAAAAGCCTCTGAGAGGTCTAATAGGACCAGGGCAGAGGAGTAACCCCTATCCCTGGCCCTCCAGAGATCATCCACCAATGCGACCAAAGCTGTCTCCGTGCTGTATCCGGGTCGGAAGCCGGACTGGAACGGGTCTAGATAGATGGCTTCATCCAGGTATTGGGGTAGCTGTCACGCCACAGCACTCTCTACAACCTTCGCAACGAAGCGAAGGTTGGAGACCGGATGATAATTACCCAAAATAGCTGGGTCCAGGGAGGGCTTCTTGAGGAGGGGTCTCACCACCGCCTCTTTCAAGGCGGCAGGGAAAACCCCTTCCAACAAAGAAGCGTTGATAATCCCCTGGAGCCAGCCTCGTGTCACCTCCTGAGTGGCCAGTACCAGCCAGGAAGGACATGGGTCCAGTAAACATGTAGTGGCGTGAAGCCTCCCCAACAACCTGTCCACGTCCTTGGGAGCCACAGGGTCAAACTCATCCCAAACAGACTCGACAAGACATGCCTCCTCTCCCTCGCTTGGATCATCCCAATTTCGGTCCAGACCATCCTGGAGCTGAGCGATTTTATCGTATAGATAACCACTAAACTCCTCGGCACGTCCCTGCAAAGGGTCATCCCGCACCTCCTGATGAAGGAGGGAGCGGGTCACCCGAAACAGGGTGGTCGGGCGATTATCTGCCGACGCAATGAGGGTGGAGGCGTAGGAGCACCTCGCCTCCCTCATTGCCACTAGGTAGGTCCTAGAATAGGACCTAACTAATGTCCGATCAGCTTCGGAACGACTGGACCTCCAGGTGCTCTCTAGGCGTCTTCTTTAAATAATTTATCTAGCCTATGAAAGTTCTGCTGAAATTTTATTATAGGTTTTTTGTGCAAAATATTTTTTTGTTTTAAAAAAAAGAATATAAAACTTGATGAAAGATGATTATTCCCTGAAGAAATCAAACCTTTGCCACTTTTATATTAAGAAATTTGCTTTCAATCTACACAAACTGCCAAGTTCTAGTTTGGAAAAAAAATGTTAATATAAAATGCATTTATTTTTTTAATATTCCAGATAACTGAATAGAATACTGCAGTAATATCTTAAACACATTTGAATATATGCATATATTAAAAGTATATGCAAACAATGGGCATATACATTTAATAAATAGGTAGCTATCTTTTACTATCAATAAAAAGTATAATCAACCTTTATATTTGCAGTAGAATAAACTAGGCTTTTAAAATTGGCTTCGAAGTATGAAAGAACCCTTTGAGATTTCTGCCTAAATTGCTGTTTTAACAGTAGTAGTATATTATTTTTGACTGCCTCAATAAATATCAGTTTCTTACTGCAAAAAATTTCCCAGTTTACAACGTCTAAATCCTAGAATTTTTTTTTAGATTTCTGAAAAATAATTTTTAAAAGCTCTTCTGTTGTTTTATATTAATTTGATTTTGTACTATTTAATATTTCTATATGATCTCTAGAACCAACATCCTGTTGGTTAACAAGGCTTGGTTTGTTCTTATTTTCTACAGCAAGATTATGTAGGGATGTAAGGAATACAATGATGGAAAGCTGTTGCTATACAGATAAAACAATGAATATCCCTTCCTGGAATCAGTATCCAGCTGTTTCAATCTAAAAATATTTTTTCCTTTCTGTGTTGCTGCCCTTTCTATTTGTTTACTCAAGCTGTTCTTAGGAGATTTGCACATCTAATTTGTCTCAAAAGTGCCAAATTTCATCATTTGTAGAGAGAGTATCTAAACACATAGAATAGTTATATATATATTGGCAATACATAACTCAGTTATTTAATTAAGCTGTTTAACATTATAGACCATTGTATGTGTAGATTTGTATTGCAAGTGATTGCATTGTGAGTTTATAGGCAACATTATTATTATTATTATTATTTTGTTTACATTTATATCCCGCCCTTCTCCGAAGACTCAGGGCGGCTTACAGTGTATATGTATATGTATATGTGATAAATTATGTGATAAATAAAATGAATTAACATTCACTGTTTTAAATTGGGACAAAAATTATAGAGTCAAAAAATAAAGAAGAAGAAAAAATATTGAATGAATAGACTAAGACAACTGTAAAGTTATAAATTGCTATATTATTATATCTAGTTCTGTATAAAAAAGAGGGGTGGTTATTTTAATTCATAATATAATTAATATTCAGGAATATGGAATATAATTTGAATTTAAAATCAAATACGTGCCTACTTAATTTCTGATGCAAGTTGTTGATATTTTCTATTGAAAATCAGAAATGAAGCATAGATCTCACAGAAGCACCCTGACCAACTTAAGGGGAATTATAATCTTACAACTCTTCTTCCTCATATCACAGTCTACTCATTCCCATCATCTCTCAACTCTATTTATAACTTTGGGTGTTAATCTCTATGTGAGAGGGAAGCAAGAGACCAAATAAAATCCATTGCTACAAATCCTATTTTTACAAGCTCTTAAAATTTGGTCAAATCTACTGCAAATATCAAGCGTTACGTTTCAGTGCCATAGATACATATAACACAAGTTAAAAAATGGCTGGAAAAGCTCTTTTTCAAATCTCATAGCAAATCTGTTAGCTCATGTGAAATGCCTCTGAAAAATAGCTTAAATTCTGACTGTTCACTAGATTTTTGTGCTAAGAAATTAATTTCATGATGAAGTGTGTTAAGCAGCATGCTAAAATGTTTGAGGCCATTATCTGAGCAAAGTGTTTATTTAGCTGATTGGTAGTAAAAACAAATAACTGGGAAAGTATTCTTCTGAAGTGTTCTTTTTCTTTCCTTCCTTTCACCTCTTCCGTAAAACTCTTTAAAGGAAATAGCTGCCTTTCTGTTAATATCCCGGGTATATACCTTACAATTATTTCCTTGAAATAATTATCTTGGCTAGTTGCTAGAATTTTTTTAAAAAGTTTCTAATAGTAGCTTCCCTTTCAGGCTAGAATGCAAGTAATACAAGGAATGAGAATGCCACATTCAATAATTGTTTCCACTTAACCTTTTAATAATTGTTTCATTTGGTTCTCAATTATTTTCCAGTTTGCCGAGACATTGGCAAATTCTTTGCAGTACTAGAAGGCCTATATACCCTTTCCCTTCTCTGAGGGGTAGGGAGAGATAAAGGAAGAAAAAGAAAGAGAATTTCAGAATCCACAACTAAAGGCTGATTATCTTTTTCATAGGGGAAGGTGAACAGGATTTTGTACATTTATATCAGTTCTGTATATAAATGCAATATTTTCAATCCCACAAAATAAACTGTCAGTCTTAAGCAGAAAAGTTTTCCTAAATAATGCCAACTTGAGAAAGCCATGCGACAGAGCAAATGTTCTCCCTACTCCTATATAATGACTCTTCCAAGTTTGATTAGCAACAAAGACATATTTATTATTTGTGAATTATTGCAGAGGCAGCATTTTCTTAGAGTAGTTTCCACTTCCATCAGACATGATGTGGTTCCAAATGCTCAAAGCTGGAGAGTCCTATTCCATATATAGGAAGACTTTTTTTATCTTATATCTTCCAGATATCATGGATAAAACTCTCACATTCACAGCTACTACATCCTATATCATCCTGAGCTAGTAACCTATAAAGCTGCTGCTTATGTATATGTGCTGTCTATCCAATAATATCTTAAGAAATCCTACCCATGAATAACTCTTTTCAGAACCCAGCAATATAAATTCATGCGTATAAAATGTTGTTTATACAAATAGTCTCATTTATTCTGACCTTGTAAAATTCAGGATGTGTTTTCAGGTTAGACTTCCAGCACTTAGACATTTCTGTTTTACTTCCTGGTGCAGTGATTCTCCATTTCCACTTCAAGTATGATAGACTGAGTTCCATAGAAGAATGGTCTCAAGTAGGCTGCAGTTCTAATATTTCTGAATATAGCTGTTCATGTAGACCTAAGCTAAAAACAGTCACTTAGCACCTGCAATTTTACTTCTTGTTTCATGAAACTTTGTAACTTCAATCCAAAATAGTTTGATTTAGTATTTAAAACAAAGAAAAGAATTTTTACCCAAAGTTATTATAGGTTACAATCCCCAGATCTAAGCACTCAGAAAGTCAGCTGGTTTCGGTTCACAAAAGAGGCTGAAGTGGATCGATCTTCACCTGTTAACCAACCTTTTTAGTTGACAATATTGTACAGGAATATAACTTGGATATTAAGAAAAATGTGGAGAAGGTTAAATGGTTCCTCAATTCTGGGAAAGTAGAATGCATTACCAAGACAGAGACTCAGAACAGTCCTGTCTTTTTCACGTTCTTAAAAAGAAGTAGTGAAGCTTCTGTTTATAAACCCACAACAATAAAATTGTATTCGTAGAATTCTTATGGTGTCTACTTCTTGACTTGGCCTACATCAAAAGACTGACAGATATTGATCATCATAATGATTTATATCCTAGGTTTTCTTTTGGAACTCAAGACAACTTGCATAAGACCCACATTTTATCCTCACCACACCAATCCTGTGAGGGACATTGGGCTTTGGGAGATGACTAGTCTGAAGTTATCCAGTGGGCTTCCATGATTCAGAATTGATTTAATCATGAACCTCCCTGATTTTAGTATGATAACAAAGCCATCACATCACTATGGTTCTTATCCATGCATACCATGCAAATACACTGAACAGCTGACCTTATAAGCCAATCTTGGTGCCCTAGAGCTTACAAAGATCCAGATTTGGAGTTTGTCCTTGCATTGGATATGATGCTACTGCCTAGATTTATATTTCCTTTCCACAATATTTGCTTTGATCAACTTGATTTGGACTAGCTTCCATTCCTTCTATTCCATCTTCTATACTTCCCATAGTATATATTTCTCCTACGTTGTGCTCCTTAATAACTAAATTCAATAGCATTCCCAATAAATTAAGAGTCATTCCAAGTTGTCCAGTCATTTTCTTTCCATTTCCTCTTTTTAATAAGCACACTTTATCTTCTGATTGCTCTCTTTTGTGGTAGAGTATGCATTCTTGATCATAGGGTGATACAAGACTTATAAGATGAGCTAATGTTCACTAAAAGACATTACAAAAGCTACAAAAGAAAAAAAAGTGAGATTTGCCAGTTTTCTGGCTGTATAGGATAGCATTTCTATCTAGGCGATTATTGTCTTCAGGATAAGCAGACATTTTCTTAGAAGACTAAAGAAGCTTCACTTCCATTTTTAATCTTATAATGATTTGTATAGGTAAAGTGACATACTATAAAAAATAACTAGTTTTATTGGGGGTGTAGTGTTTCTACATAGTTACCATGTCAATTTTCATTAGCTCAGTAATGAGAAATATTAGAGTTGATTTTGAAATGTAAGTGAGAAGCTGTTTTGGCCTCATCCTTCTGTTATCACGGATTAACACGCTTCTGATTTTGATTTTCTCCAGTGAAAGTTTTCTGCACAGTGTTTCTTTCAGAACAAGGCTCGTAGCACTGGAGGCAGATCTCAAGCATGGGAAAGATTGAGGCAATTTCTTCAGGCAACTGATTCTAGCTGCCATGAATTAAAGTAGTTTATTTATATTATTATTGCTGCATTTTTATTAACCAGTAAGAAACAAGATACCACTTCAGGTACTAAAATAACTTGACTTTCTTGAAAACTGTGAACCTGTCAGCCGGATCTCCAGCATGGGTTTTTTCCCTCTGATGCATGCTTGCTATCAGCTGCCATAGTAATGGCGAGGGATGGCACTTGGGTTGAGGACCCATGTGAACTAAAAGGGAGGTTTGCTCTCAAGAATTACTGCGCTGCTGAGTGGAGTTGTTTACACCCAGTCAAGGCCAACTGTCCTAGAATTCCATATGGGCAAAATACCTGAAGATGATCTTCACATGACATTATGCGGGATGTGGATTGGACATTCAGTCTGGGATCCTGGGAGAAGGGATTTGGGGAAACTTTCAACCTGTAACTTTCACACCTTTTGAATCAGATCTTGCCTTGCTTTAGCCACTATCATTTCAAACTTAGTAAAAGTACCTCTTATCTACTTCAGTGGAGTCAGGGGGTTTCTTTCTTGGGTTTTAAATGGAGGCCTGACATAATGTCATGATGGGACACAAGAAAAGAATTAAATGTTTTGCTTCACAGGCAGCAAAATATTTTCAGAAGGCTTTAATTAAAAAGCAATGGAAGAGAGAAAAATATATTTTCTATCAGAGAATAAATTATAATGTTTTAGTTGTATATGGAATCAAATATTGGCAATATTTCAGACTATTACAGAAACCTAAGAAAAAGATTTTTCTTTATTATTCATAATTATAATTATGAATAATTACCAAATCCACAAAATTACAAATGGAAAGAATTGGAAAACAAAAAGAAAAAATATACCTTGTTGTTTTCATACTGGAAACAGTGCAGTCTTATTGTGCTGAAAGTGTCTGAATTGCATGTTTGTTGATCACTGATCACTGTATTTAGAAAAACTGAATACTAAAAAAATATCCAGAATTAAAGATCAATCAAGACTCAGTCGGCCTTGTTCAAGTGTAATAAATCTACTGTGTCATAAAATTTAAAATAGCAATAGCACTTAGATTTATATACTGCTTTACAGCCCTCTCTAAGTGATTTACAGAGTCAGCATATTGCCCCCAATAATCTGGCTCCTCATTTTACTGACCTTGGAAGGATGGAAAGCTAAGTCAACCTTGAGCCGGTGAGAATTGAACTGCTGGCAGTTGGCAAAATTAGCCTGCAATACTGCATTCTAACGACTGTGAGATTTGTCAGGGGAGAACTACATTCTATCTTTTTTTCCCCTCACCCAAACCCAGGCCTGCTATTATGGGCATTTGAAGATTGGATGCAGTATTGTATATTAAAGATATCTAAGATATACAATAAGAACATCGTAACTGTCCTTTATATAAACCCAAAGATAAAAAAATATTTATTGCACTAACTACCATACAGTATAAGCCTATGTGATTTATTTAAAAGAAATTTCTCTGAATTCAACAGCTATTATTAACAACTCTTGAATGTGCCTTTTTGGATTTCAAATACATGCTGGTTATTATTTTCTTTACAAAAATCCTACAGGATTTAAAGTCACCTACAATTTGGCTTTTGGCTTTTTATTGTTTGAGCAAGATAGACAAAGATAATAAAAACAAATTAACATACTCTAATTAGCAAGGCTTAGACATATTTTTCAGAATTTGAAGCAGTATGCCTTTGTTTTTAAGCAAATATTTTGACAGGTACATTCAAAAGCGGGTGATATTGCTGAATTTTCACATTTCAAGTAGCAAAATAATAAGTACTAATCACATTTACAGAATGGAAAGTGTGCCATCACACTGACAAGTTCTCTTGTATTCTTTCTTTTTCTCTCTCTCTACACACTAAAAATAAGACAAATATGCTACATCAAAGGTTGCCAAACCCTGTTCAATGTTAGAGGGGCAGACAGATAATTTATACAGAATGACTGCAAATTTCTTCAAATATATCACAGTTTGATTTGGAGCACCCAGCTCCACATTGGTTGTTAGTGCCCAAAATCCATGGCTGCATAAACAACTCTTCTAACAGCAATGGTTATTTTCCAAAATAAGAAATTAACCTAAAATTATGTTTAAATTATTATAATTTTATAATAATTTTAAATTAAAATTATGTTAATAGAAATTAACATAAAATTTTGTTTAAAGGAATTAAAGCAATCACACTTGGCCAATAAAAAATTCTATTCTATTCTATTCTATTCTATTCTATTCTAAAACAATAGGTGATCACTACAGCAAAACCAAATATTTTCCCCCCTCTCTTATTTTAAAAAAGTCATGACAAATGAGCAGATGCTTCTTTGAATTTTCTTTCACTGCATGTGGAAGTTCTGTTGTTCTGGAATGGAAAATAAGAATATTCATCAGAATTTTAAAAACTGACTTTTTTATTTACTCGGCATCAGTCTTTGGAAAGCAGCTTCCCAGAGAACCTTTTTGCAAACAAAGGGAATGCTTTATCTGTATCCCTTTTATTCAGCATCTCTTCAACTTTTGGCTAGAATCAAAGGTGAGAGCCAGTTTGGTTTAGCGGTTAAGGCATCAGGCTAGAAACTCTGAGACAGTGTGTTCTAGTCCTGCCTTAGGCACAAAACCAAATGGGTAATGTTGGGTAAGTCATTCTCTTTCAGCTCTAGGAAGCAGGCAATGGAAAACCACTTCAAAATCTTGCTGCTGCCCACCCCCCCCAAAAAAAACCTATTCTAGGCAGTTGCCAGGAATCAAAAATAGACTTGAAGGTATACACACAAACAGACAAGCAGAGAGTCAAAAGAGGTCAAAGCTCTTGCTCTTTGAATAATTGCATTGTAAGACAATTTGGGGTATGGCTTCCACATGCCAAAATGTCCTTTTCTGCCTAAACGTTAAAGCTGGAAGAGCTTTGTTATTTGATTACTCAACTTTAGAGGTGTGCAAAACATATGGAAATGAAACATCCTGACCTAAACATCTTATTCTGACTGCACAAGATGTGTTTCGGTGCTCTTTCAACTTCAGTGAAAAATTCTGACTTTGAAATCCAGCTAACATAATGGAGAGAGCAAGATCATTTAAAGAGGGTGTTTCTCTTGCTTTATTGACTGCAGCAAGGCATATTGTTCCTCTATAGGTTTAACTGGTGTTACAAATATAAGAATGGAAGAAATGACTGCAGAAATCAAAATCAAAGGTTGAAATGCTAACAGATATCCAGATACCTTTTCACTTTCTTAGCTGAAGGAACAGTAGGTTTAGAAGGGCTCATTATAAAGTAAAAATGGAACCTGAAAAAGCTCAATGAATATTAAATATTAACAAGGCAAAGATAATGTCGACCATCATGATTTGGGAACATATACTTTAAGGTTAACAAGGGAAGGAAGAAGATAGTTTGTTTTTCTTGGGTTCAAGAATAGAAAAACATAATGTACTAGAGAATTAAAGTGGAAATTAACATGTGGAATTAAATTAAAGTGGAAATTAACATAATGATGAAAGCAGTGAGAAACTAGACATGTTCATGAAAATTACAGATTACAGATTAACAGATTTGGAAGGGACCTTGTAGGTCATCTAGTCCAACACCCCCCACCCACCCAAGCAGGAGCAGGGTGCACCCACCCAAGCAGGAGACCCTACACCGTTTCTTACACATGGCAGTCCAGGGGCAGTCCAAGGGGCCTCTGTGGCTCAGGCTGCTAATGCAGTCTGTTATTAACAGCAGCTGCCTGCAATTACTACAGATTCTAGTCTCACTAGGCCCAAGGTTGACTCAGCCTTCCATCCTTTATAAGGTAGGTAAAATGAGGACCCAGATTGTTGGGGGCAATAAGTTGACTTTGTATATAAATATACAAATAGAATGAAGACTATTGCTAACATAGTGTAAGCTGCCCTGAGTCTTCAGAGAAGGGCGGGATATAAATGCAATTTTTTTAAAAAAATCTCTTCTTGAAAGCCTCCAATGATGAAGCTCCCACAACTTCCAAAGGCAAGCTGTTCCATTGGTTGATTGTTCTCACTGTCAGAAAATTTCTTCTTATTTCTAGGTTGAATCTCTCCTTGATTAGTTTCCATCCATTATTCCTTGTCTGGCCTTCAGGTGCCTTGGAAAATAGCTTGACCCCTTCCTCTCTGTGGCAGCCCCTCAAATATTGCTGTCATGTTCCCCTAGTCCTTCTTTTCATTAAACTAGACATACCCAGTTCCTGCAACCATTCATCATATATTTTAGCCTCCAGTCCCCTAATCATCTTGGTTGCTCTTCTCTGCACTCTTTCTAAAGTCTCAACATCTTTTTTATAGTGTGGTGACCAAAATTGGATGCAGTATTCTAGGTATGGTCTTACTAAGGCTTTATAGAGTGGTATTACCTCACTTGATCTTGATTGTATACAGAGGTGGGCTGCTGCCAGTTGTAACAACTGGTTCGCAAATGTGATGTGCGCCTTCTGTGCATGGATGCAGCATCGAAAAGCCGGCAATTATATAGGATGTGATAGCAGCAGGACTCGTGGGCGGAGCCAGCCCTGGTCAAAACTACCAGTTCACTCAAACCGGTCTGAACCGGCAGCAGCCCACCACTGACTGTATCCCTCTGTTAATGCAGTTTAGGATTGCATTGGCTTTTTTGGCTGTCGCTGCACACTCTTAAGACTATTTCTGTGCAGCAAAGCAGAATCATTAAAGCAATAATGTCCAGAAATGTGGGACTGTGAATGATAAAATACCAGAAAGCTTTTTACAGATCAAAAGAAAAAAATGAAAAATACATTAAACTAAGCATAAAAAGTATTTAAAGATGGCATAAGGAAGACCCTGAAATGTATAAAAAACATTGTTGGGATTAGCTAAGAGTTCAGTTCAGATTTGAGAACATAAGATCCTTTTTTCATGGTATTTGTGCAACAATATACATTTTCCAAAGTAATCTGTTCCAATATGTGTACTGTATACATATGTCTGTATCTATGTGAATGAGTTTGTATTATTAAGCACAGTGGTGGGATTCAGCCAGTTCGCACCACTTCTGGAGAACTGGTTGTTAACCTTCTGAGCAGTTTGGCAAATTGGTCATTGGAAGAAATCATTAGGGCAGAGAACCAGTTGTTGAATTACTTGAATCCCACCACTGATTAAGCATATATGTATTTTTATACATTTATGTAATGGTGCTTATGGGTGAAGATCAGAGTAATGCAAGCAGCATTGCCACATCATAAGGCAAGCCCCACACCTTTTGTATGTGCATCATGACACCCAATGGAGCATAAATTGCAGTGATATGCTGCAACCCTAGTTTCATAAATCTGACAAAAGTATCAAGATCCTGCAGCTGCTGCTGTATATGTGAAGATAGGGACATTTTTGTCCACTAATTCACAAAATATTCATCACACTATCTTGAGAAAAATGATTCAGCATTCAGTTTCTCAGAGACCGACTTTATTTTATTATTTATTAAATAAATTTATATGGCTACCCAGTTCACACTCAGTGACTCACACATGGTGTCTTGCATATGGAACTAGAGGAAAATTTTAACCATCCCAGGGCAAAACTCCAACACTATCCCAATAAAGAATGACATAGGCAGACTTTAGAATTACTTGAGTCACTTTATTTTTCAGACTTTGGTAAAAATAATCATTTATATATTTAGAACAATAGTAGTCGAAGTAGAATTAAAAATAGGAGTATTTACATTTTCTTTTTATTGTACCCATTCCATCCCATGGTTTATAGTTTCTGCCCTGTAATATTCATTGCCTTGACAATTGCCTTGACAATTTGTTTGTTACTCATTTTTTTTGCACTATATTACCAATAACTATAAACACTATTCAATGTACTTAGCAGTGGATTTCAATCTTGTTTTTTCATATTTGGTTGACATTATTTTCTTGATCTAAACATCAGTTGTTTATTTATATATTTGTTCGTTTGTTTGTTTGTTTATAAAATGTATTGGCTGCTCATCTTATCACAAGGTATCTCTGGGCATCTTAATCATTTGATGTTGTTGAGCAACATTAATGTGAATATTTCATCAAATTTACACAGTCACATAAATAGTAGTCAGTGACAAATAGAAAGGCAAGCTAAGACTTAAGGGAAAGTCAGCTCAGCTAAACTGAGTGATATGAGTGAAGTACAGGATAATATTCTCAAATGCATTTTTGAAAACATAGGAAGATAAAACTCGCATTCTCTGCTAATTCACAAATACAAGATCTAAAATGGACAGCTAACATCAAAAACATCATTAAAAAAGGACAACAAAGAATGTTCTTTCTGCGCCAACTCAGTAAGCCCAAACTGCCCAAGGAGCTGCTGATTCAGTTCTACAGAGGAATTATTGAGTCTGTCATTTGCACTTCTATAACTGCCTGGTTCAGTTCTGCAACCCAACAAGAAAAACACAGACTTCAGAGGATAATTAGAACTGCAGAAAAAATAATTGCTACCAACCTGCCTTCCATTGAGGACCTGTATACTGCACGAATCAAGAAGAGGGCCGTGAAAATATTTACAGACCCCTCGCATCCTGGACATAAACTGTTTCAACTCCTACCCTCAAAACGACGCTATAGAGTACTGCACACCAGAACAACTAGACACAAGAACAGTTTTTTCCTGAAGGCCATCACTCTGCTAAACAAATAATTCCATCAACACTGTCAAACTATTTACTGAATCTGCACTACTATTAATCTTCTCATAGTTCCCATCACCAATCTCTTTCCATTTATGACTGTATGACTATAACTTGTTGCTGGCAATCCTTATGATTTATATTGATGTATTGACCATCAATTGTGTTGTAAATGTTGTACCTTGATGAACGTATCTTTTCTTTTATGTACACTGAGAGCATATGCACCAAGACAAATTCCTTGTGTGTCCAATCACACTTGGCCAATAAAAATTCTATTCTATTCTATTCTATTTTTAATTATCCCAGAATTTGGCATTTGCTGAACTAAGAAATTCAGAGTACTTGGTTCACAAACTTGATTGTGCTCCAAAAAATATCACTAGATGACTTTATAATATGAAAAGCATTTACAATGTAAGATTCAGCTTTCATTAAATTAAGACTATTGGAAAATCCAATTATTTATAACAGTTGGTCTGTGCATCAGTTCTATGTACAAAACCTGGTTTAGTTGAGGGGTTCCCAAACTACAGACTGGGACTTTGTAAGTAGGCATCTGAAACACAGGAAACTTAATAAGTGGTACCTATTTATCTACTCGGATTTGCATGCTTTCAAACTGTTAGATTGGCAAGAGCTGGGGCAAGTAACATTGAAATTAAATCAGGAAGATTGATAAATTTACACTGAAGAGAGTTAAGACTATAATAACATCTAATTAATATTCCAGGTAACTCTGCTTTGGAGATTAGTTTAACTTGACAAATACCTTTAAAATCTTGTGACAGAAAAGATGCATTTTCTGTTTTGTTTTGTTTTTTGCCTTAACTATAACACCTGATGTCGTTGAAGGGATGTTTCTGTACCTTGGCTGGTGTTATGTACGGAGGTACGTGGTGATATTTACATGTCCGCTGATGATTTTTTTTTTTATTTACATTTATATCCCGCCCTTCTCTGAAGACTCAAGGCGGCTTATAGTGTGTAAGGCAATAGTCTCATTCTATTTGTATATTTACAAAGTCGACTTATTGCCCCCCCAACAATCTGGGTCCTCATTTTACCTACCTTATAAAGGATGGAAGGCTGAGTCAACCTTGGGCCTGGTGGGACTAGAACCTGCAGTAATTGCAGGCAGCTGTGTTTTAATAACAGGCTATCTTACAGCCTGAGCCACCACGGCTCAGGCTGTAAGATTGGATGTTTCAGCGGCGGGAAAATTAAAGCACTGTCAGTGGCCGGCTTGCATGCCGGCGCTCTATAAAGAGCCAGGCTTGGCTGCTGCTGAGCTGTTCATATACTGCCTGCTGCTGAATAAAATGCTGAAAGCTACCACTCGTCTCTTTGTTGCCTTGATCTAACAGCTACATTATAAGTAAGAGGTAAATGATGAAAGCAATGCATGTTAATGTATTACAATACAAGCTCTGCCCCTTTTGTACATACTCTATAATTCCACAAAGATGTATAAAAGGGTGGAATTTATACAACTCTGTGATGCTGCTCAGGTGATTTTGCTGAAATAGTGTATCCTATGGACATTTCTGACTATAGAGCTTACATTTGAACAGTCTTAGCAAACAAAAAATAAAATGTCACAAAGAATTACTGGTACTTTCCTTTAATGAAATCAAGCTTTCAGATTTTTTTAAAAAATCTCATTTAATTGAATAGGTCAATTCAAAAGTAAATCTTAATGAGTTTAATGGACCTGACAATTGCTAGTGCAATTTCTTCGTACAACCCAAAAAAATTATACTGGAAGCTGTAAAATAGGCTGAACTCCATTTAAAAAAAAACAAGAGAAAATTCAAATGTCTTCCTCAAGACATATCTCACCACTAAATGCTTTTCATCACTGCTTTATTGTGGCCTTTAGTTACCAAAATAGAGTAGCTGTAATGTGTACTGGAATTCAGATTTGCATCAACTGCATTCTTGCAGCTGTAAATCTATTAGCAGCATGAACACTAGAGAACAGAAAATTTCTGCACCTCTATCTCCTTTGTTTATCTAAATACACAATGTGCAGGTCTTTATGTATCATGCCTTCTATTGGTTAGAAATATTCTCAGGGCTTCTTTTCTCCTTCAGTTATGTCTTCTTTTTTATTCTCCATCTGGCTTGTTCAGTTATTTACTTTCTTGCTTTCTATTACATAGGAGGCCACACTGAAGACTCATAGTTGCTACTTAAGCTATTCAGCCTTTCCTATCCTCAAATGACACTCCACTTTATTTATTTTTGAAGTTACCATCTGAAGAATATTTTCTTATAAAAATCCTCTTAGCCTTAATTTTACTCTCCATCTTGAGCAAAGCCCAACCACCAAAAGTTTTCCAGTTCTGTTTTTCTAAAACTTGTGTTAGTGGTAGAAGAGATTATGAAGGAGAATTTAGGAGAATTTATTAGAGCTCCAGCTGCCCTTCAAGTGTGATTTAAGCTGCCACTTTTAAAGCCCCGCATAGCCATGGAGTGAAGTTACTTGGAGGACTATGAATCTGCCGTGGTTTCTGCCTATCCCAGTAGATCTGGCACAGGTAGTTCTTAGAAGATTTTTTGTGTGTGAGAGGGAATTGTGGTCCAAATTCTATGTGCAGCACAGGTTGGTTTATTTGCTAATAACAACTCTGTAGATTTAAACAAGCCAAATTTCTGAGAGCAATACTTGATGCCCCAATAATTGGCTCTAAGATAGCCTTCAGATATGAAGTACGGATGCCAAAAATCGATCAGAGGGCTTGAAGGTAGAATTGTATTCTAGTTGAGATTACTGTTCTGGGCCTGGGACTTCTGGTTCTAACAGATGTTTGTGCCTCATTATGGGTTTTACACAAGGAACAATTTATTTCTAATGGTTTTGACCAGTTTATGAGGATTATAAACCAAAGGCTGGAAGATGCAGAACTAGAAAACTAAAACCAGCTCTCTAAAGCAGTTACTTAGAATGTTTATTACCAGGGATATATGGAAACTTGAAAACTACAGAATCACCTAATATCTTCCAATCTAAGGAAAGAATTCTTCAGAGGTAGTGCAATGTATCATGTTCTGTCCTCTTAACAGATATCAAAATTCTATAGATGAACATCTACAGTATATCCATGTGGCTCTGGAGAGACAAAGATAATTCAGCCTGTGTTTCTATATTGTGGTTATTATAGGGACCCTTGAAAATGCCATCTAGTACTCATCTTTGTACAGATTGCCCCACGGTACCTTGCTATGTGTGCTACACTAGTTGCCAGTATTAATTAAAGGTGCTGGTGATCTCCTATAAAGTCCTACATAGCATAGGGCCAGTTATTTGAGGAACCACCTATTCTGAAGATTCTGCCCAACTGAAAGAAAGGACACACTTCAGATCCTCTCAATTAAGCAATGTCATTTTTCTGGACCAACAAAGTATGATCTCTGTTTCAAGGCCTGCCTTCTGAATGAAGTGCCCCATAGATCCAGACCACTCCCATACTGATAACATTTCTGGAATGTCCTACAAGATTTGGCTATTTTCTCAGGCCTAGGGGTAGGGTGGCTGGAATCCCACCCCCCTCATTAGAGATGATTGATTTTCATTTATTTGTATCAGTGTTGTTATCAACATTGCCATTGTGTTATTTCTTTTACTATGTTTTTTATTTATGTTATTGCATTTGTATCTCATTTTATATTGTGAACTACCCAGAGTTGCTCTGAGTAAGGCAACCAAAGTGTAGTGTAGTTATAAATATATAAGCAAATCAACAAATACATAAAATCTCCAATGATTTCCATGCAACACCAATGTATGTAACAGCAAACTACTACTATCCAACATATCTTGATTAAAGATATACCCAGCAATGTTGTTAACCATTCTTGGCCTGCAGTGAAGATATAGCAGCTGCTTGTCCCAAAGGTGCTTTTTCAAGAGGCAACAGGGCTTTCTTGTTTTTCTCTGAAGGTGTTTCACTTCCCATCCAAGAAGCTTCTTCAGCTCTGGCTGAATGAGTTGCCTCTTGAAAAAGCCCCTCTGAGACAACCATGACATGGATGACTGAGAATCCCCATAGACATAGCAGCAGCTTATTTCTCAGCTAGTTTTAATTTCATTGTATGCTTATATTTTAATATTTTTCCTCTTAGTATATATTATTAAGTTAAATTTTTACTTCAATGTTTTTTCTTTCTTTTTGCATAGTGACTAACTTCTGATCTTTGACCGTAATTAAGATTTATCTGTCCTTACCCCCCAATAAAATATCCTGCAAAAATCTGTGTGTCAAAATGGGAGAAAATCAGTTCTCATTATTTCTCACTATATAGTGGAAATGGGATGCCATTTAGCATACAGTAAAGAAGGGGGAAAATATTTCCACTGACAATATACATTTGGCTTCTCCCATAATCCCTCAACATATCTATTTAAATTACTTCTTTTGTATAACTCAGTGATTTAATGGGTCACCCAAACTTTGTCTCATATGTTAATGAATTCAATTAAACCATCTGGAAGGGAAGATGAGGAACTTGTGGCTGAGACAAGTCTGTCTCAACAGCTAAGTGCTAAGCTTCCCTTGCAACAGCTAATATTTGTCTATCTAACTAGGAATAAAAGATAAGTGATAGAGCTTGTTGAATGACAGCCATATGGCAAAGACACACTTGTTTGTCTGGAAGTCACCTCAAACCATAAAACAGATATTTGAATCTATCTGTTCTTTATGACTGAGCGTAATTGTTTGCCTTCAGGTTTATTTGACATGAGTGGAAAGATTCAAAGATGTCCAAGGGTGTTAGGGGACATGCAGGCAAATTCTAGAGCTCAATTTCCTGAAACAGCAGTCAGCAACTATGGACAAGATGCCACCAAAGGACAAGAATTCTGGCAGTCAATATCAGCTCCAGGCTCGCAAAGGCACTTCCTCTTGCTGCATCAAATTAATTCTTTGCCCTTGGCCCTATAAAACCTGCTGCAATAGTAGTTCTGCCAAGATATACATGTTGGATGAGATAGTTGGTAGAGTTTATTTTGGTGATTGGCATCTAGAAATATTATTAGATAATAAATGTAATGAATTACTACTTAAACTTGGAAACTAATAAAATAATATCTGTAACAGTGCTTCGGCATTCTGAATATGCTTTACACTAATAAAATGGGACAGATACCTATACCACTAGAAAAAATAAATGAATCATCAATTCATAAAATCAGCCAAACTGACAATATTACAAAAGAATGAATATCCTTAAATAAATTTATATTTGTTGATTCAATGTCCTTTGGCAAAAATAACATCTTCTGAACATCGTCTATAACCACTGAAGTGTCTTAACTGCTCTTGCTGTTCTTTCTTGCAGAACTCTACTAACCCTTCACTTACTCACTCCCTTCTTTCTTGACTTGGAATTATGTGTTATATTGTTGTCTTTTTGTGAAATATCCAGCCTTTTTTCAGGTTCATTTTCTTTGTTGTTTGTGAGCATTAACTTCTGTTGGTGTGATTTGTACTAATGGAAATGGTTTCCGAACATTTCCAATTCTATATGCACTTTTTAAAGCCTAACCAATTGCACATAAATAGTGCATTCAATTTTAACTTTTACAGTATAGAGACTGTGTTAGCTTTTGCTCACTTATGGACTCATGCAGATGCACTGTAAATACATATGCAATTTAACCTAACATTCCTTTTGCCTCTAAAATATTTCTTGTGCTGAAAAGACTGCTACACCATTTCAACATATAAACAGAGTCGTCCTCACTCTTCCATTGATAAAGTGACCCTTTCTTCAAATGTTTAAAGCTTCTTCTCCAAATATATTTTATATGGCTATAGCTTCATAGATCTTTTTTTTTTGTTTCATTAATCCAAAACCTTTGTCCAAAACTATTAATCTTCTCATCGTTCCCATCACCCATCTCCTTCCACTTATGACTGTATGACTGTAACTTTGTTGCTGGTAATCCTTATGATTTATATTGATATTGATTGTTTCCTGATTGCTTATTTGTACCCTATGATTATCATTAAGTGTTGTATCAATAAGTGTTAAATTTGTACCCTATGACCATCATTAAGTGTTGTAAGTGTTGTACCTTGATGAAGATATCTTTTCTCTTATGTACACTGAGAGCATATGCACCAAGACAAATTCCTTGTGTGTCCAATCATACTTGGCCAATAAAAATTCTATTCTATTCTGTTCTGTTCTGTTCTGTTCTGTTCTGTTCTGTTCTGTTCTGTTCTGTTCTGTTCTGTTCTATTCTATTCTATTCTATTCTATTCTAAACATAGATATCAAAAGAAACAGAAAAATAAAGTAAAATAGAAAGAAATGATTGAAATGTTATAAAGATTACACTATATTTATACACTATTATGAAAAAATGAATTCAATGTCATCTAAACCTTGCAATAGGTTATTTGCCAGTGATATGTAGATTCCATTTTGCAGATAGAACCAATTTTCAGGCAGTTTCTAGCAGAGATTGTTCTTACTCTTCAAGCTAGTGAGTGGCAGCGGAGGCAGGGAGAATGGAGAGAAGAAAGTGGGGGGAAATAGGGAATAGGAGGATTCTTAACTGGCTATGGGAAATATTTCAAAGATATTAGCTTTGTAAAAGTTATTTTACAAAGTTATTTAAAAATGCTGACTAAAAAGATGACCACACTGCTATACTGCTGTATTCATTGTCTTCTTATTTTGAATTTTTACAAAAATAATTACGCATTCCAATTTGCAGAAAGATGTTGTGTTTAATTCTGTATGATGTAGATATTGTGTCAGATTCTGCTTAGTAAGGTATTCCCAGAAACAATTTGACAAAGGGAGGTGTAATATTATTTAATAATAGTCTTTTTTTAAACTGGTTTCCAATTTCTATCTGTATTTGAAGACTCCAGGCAAAGGAAGTTTAAGTTTAAGATCTTAAGTTTAAGCCATACACTTGTTCAATCAGCAGCTCAGGGATTTATAAATTAGGTCCTTCAACACATAATTTGTTTGACTTTCAGGTGGAGTTTGAGTTGGGATAATGATGTATCCAGGAAAATGTTCAAGATCTGCTATTTCCCAATGATCTAAAGATACCTTGATGAAATTATACTACACACATATATAGCACTTTCCCAAACTTTCAGAGAAAGGGGATGGTGAAAGGGCAGCAGGGCTGCTGATAACCAAGTGCTAAGGCAGGACTTTGCTCAGACCCTCCCTCCCTCTCATTTCAATTTCCCTCCTTCCTTCCCATTTCCCACCCTCCCTCTTTCCCTGCCTCTCTCCTTCTCCTTCTCATTCCCATCTCCTCCCTCCCTCCCTCCCTCCCTCCCTCCCTTCCTTCCTTCCTTCCTTCCTTCTGCATTTCTCAATAGGTTAAAGACAAGCACCTCTTCCCCATTACACACTCCTTCCAGCTGGGTAATCTGCCTGCATATTCTGACACAAATAGCTGTGAGAGATTGAATCTATGCATTCTCATCTCCCTCCCTCCCTCCCTCCCTCCCTTCCTTCCTTCCTTCCTTCCTTCTGCATTTCTCAATAGGTTAAAGACAAGCACCTCTTCCCCATTACACACTCCTTCCAGCTGGGTAATCTGCCTGCATATTCTGACACAAATAGCTGTGAGAGATTGAATCTATGCATTCTCATCTCCTCCTTCCTCCTCCCTCCTTCCTTCCTTCCTTCCTTCTGCATTTCTCAATAGGTTAAAGACAAGCACCTCTTCCCCATTACACACTCCTTCCAGCTGGGTAATCTGCCTGCATATTCTGACACAAATAGCTGTGAGAGATTGAATCTATGCATTCTCATCTCCCTCCCTTCCTCCCTCCCTTCCTTCCTTCTTCCTATTCCCATCTCCTTCCTTCTCCATGCTCAAGAAGGGATGAGGGGAAAGGGAGAGATTGGCCGTGTTGCTGGTATCTGTGCTGCCAGAGGCCATGACTTTCCCACATAGGGGTGGGAGCGGTCCCAGTGAAAGGGAAGCACTCGCACGCTGAGAGGCCAGATGGAAAGCGGGCCATGTAGGCATTGGTAGCAGGCATGGGCACTACAACTTAGTGTAGTGGCCATCTGGCCTGGAACACGATCAGGTTTAGATCCGTGGGACCACCCTGGAGTCAGCGTGTGCATAGGAGATGGTGAGCGCATGGGGCCTGGCATTCTGGGTGAAAGGGAAGCACTCAGAGTGCAGTCAGCCTGCAGGGCAAGATGGTCATCAGGGACACCAGGCCCATGTGCTCACCACCTCCTGTGCATACACCCAGGGGCAAGGTGGGGGTGGCCCTTTGCTGGCTCCAGGGCAGCCCTACTGATCTAAAACTGACTACATTCCAGCCTGGATGGCTGCTACCAAGTTGTAGATCAGCACCTGGCTGGCCTGGGCTGGACACTGCAGGTCAGTCTTCAATGTCTGCAGGGTGGTCCCATGGGCCAAATCTAACCACATTGCAGTCCAGATCTGGCCCCCGGGCTTTGAGTTTGACATCCCTGGTCTAGCCCATATACTGAAAATATATTGCTTCTGAGTTACCTAATACAAAAATCTAAACGTCATTGCAATTTTTTAAAATATAAATTTATTTTGCAATATTAAAGCAGAAAATTGTGGTTTTATACCTCTAATTATTTTTTAAATCAATCTACAGTAGTACCTCTATATGCTGCCTTGGTTAGATTATATCTAGAATGCTGTGCGAGATTTTGTTTGGCATAATGCAAAATGCCTGAAGAACAGAAAGAATACAGGAAAGAATGATTAAGATGGGAAAGGATTGGAGGCTAATTCCTAAGAACAATTAAAGGAATTCACAAGTTTAGCCAAAAGAAGATAAAGTTGAAAGATGATTAATCAACTTTAATCATTTAAAGTTGATTAAAGTTGAAAACAATAACAGTTTTCAGATACTTGTAGACATACCATAGGGAAGAGGGTGTGAATTTTTCTCCATAGTTCCCAAGAATAGGACAAAACCAATAGTGCACTCTTTACAGAGAGAGATCTAAACTAAAAATAAGAACCTACTTTCTGAATATGAGAGCTACCAACTAGTGGAATAGCTTGCTTACTGGAATCATGAGTGCTCCATTACTGGAGATTATTAAGCAAATGTTGGATTTATGTGGGATGCTATAAGGATTCTTGCCTTGGACAGGTATTAGACCAGAAGACCTTTAAAGTGGCTTCCATCCCAATGATTCTATGATTCATTAGAATTTGCTTTACACTGATAAAATAGTTGAAAATCAAAGGTTCTTTGTTCTTTATCTCCAGAGGAAATAATGTTGCAATTTATATGCATTATCACATCTGCAAAAGAACATCTTCATCAATAGGATGCATACATTAGTTACAGACATCTGAAGATTTCATTTTTAACTGCTCTATGATTACCAAAGAAGCTTTGCTATACTACAGTAGATACTCAAGTATCAAGAGTCTCAAACTCATAGCACAACAAACAAATGAATGTCAGTTTCTGAAGTCTGCAATATTTATTAGCACTGAGGATGCTGCTTAGCATAGCCAGGCTGCTTGACATCAGGAAAACACACACACTACGGAAAGTGTTGCAGGAAGAGAATCTTCATGAGTTTGCCTAGTAAACAGATCTTTTGGCAATCGCAGATACTGATTAGCTGGGCTGTGCAGTTTTTGCTCAAAGCTTCTCATGCAGGGCAACATTGCCTTCTGTGAATCCCCACCACCTTTATATTTTGTTCCTTGGGAAGGGGGAGGAGGGCAGTGCTCCTGAGGTGGTGCCAAGCTCTAGGGCAGCAGCAAAAGCAACAGAATTCTTGGTCAGAAAAGATGGGTTGGAAAAGTAGGGCTACTTGAAGGAAGGCAGGAGGAGATGTCCAAGAAAGAAGTGAGCTGGACATGGCCACCTATTGTTGGGTCTCTTTGCCAGTCAAGAATTGGAAGAAAAACAAGATGGCAAGACTTAACAAGTAGGAAGAAAAAGAAAAGAAAAACAGGAGTTGGGCAGTTTTCAATGAGGATTTCCTATCATTCTATCCGCCTGAGTATCTTAAAAGACTGTTACACATCAATATGTAATAGTCAAACAGTGGTGTTAATGAAAAATGTCAGATATGTTTCCAAAGTGAATTTTCTCTTTCATAGCTGAATTTCACATACTATTATTGTACTGTAACTTTTCTTTGGTTCTAACCATTCTGTTTGATGGCATTCCACCAATATTACAAGGAGAAATATTTCCACATTCTTCTCACTGTGATAAAACTAGTAGCAAATTCCTCACTGCAGCAAGAACATCAAAGAAACCCCACCTTTTCTGATTAATGAAAAATAAGCAACAAATCCAATTCCCAAAATTCTCTATCCTTGTGTTTCTGTTCTTTTCAGTAAAATTAGCTATTAGTACTATGAAAATCTAGCCTTCTTGATCGTTAGCAGCTGCAAGAATCAGAGAGATTTCTTAAGAGACTTTTGTATTTAAGTATCCAAATATTTAAATATTACTGTATGACTTTTTGGTGATGAACTAGTTTTCATCATCATTCATGATTTGAGCTTAAACTGGGCTAATCTATCTCAGATTCAAGAATCTGCCTGACCCATAGGTGGCAGCAAAAAAACATAGGAAAGCACTGACTATCACTGATAATACTAACAATTTGGATAATGAAACACCTGCAAGAAAACAATCAAGCTCAGAGAACACCAAGGGCCCCACATTTCAACCCTGAGCTACAAATGAGGTTTCCTTTATTGGCTGTTCGATATCTTCACAAATGACCTAGGGGATTAAAGGGGCACTTAACAAATTTGAAGATGCTTTATACTGAACTAGCAAGGCAACACTGGGAATACTGCATGCAGTTCTGGTTACCATGATACAAAAAAGATGCTGAGGCCCTAGAAAGAGTATAGAGCGGAGCAACAAAGATGATAGGGGTCTGTAGGCTAAATTGTATAATGAATGGCTAAGGAACTACATATGTTTAGCCTCACAAAGAGAAGGCTTAAGGATAGCAAGAGCTCAGTTTTCCAATATTTGAAGGGGTGTCACAGGGTAAAGTACGTTGGTTTATTCTTCATAGCACTAGAAGGCAGGACAAGCAATGGGTGGAAGCTTGTCAGAGGCAGATTCAAACTGGAAATAAGGAGGAATTTCCTGACAGTGAGAACAATTAATCAATGGAACTGTTTGCCTTCCAGAGTTGTGGGTGCTCCGTCACTGGAGGTCTTGAAGAAAAGACTGAACAGCTGTTTGTGTGGGATGATATAAGGACTCCTGCTTGGACTAGAAGACCTTCAAGATGTCTGTAAATTCTAAACTGCAATTCTCCGATGCTGATGTTTTCTGATGAATCATTTAATAAATTTACTAAATGGAAAGTGGGATTTATTTAATCATTTTCCCTAAAATGGGGACTAGTATTACCCACCTACCAGATGGACAAATGCCTACTTATATCTGAGGTTTAAGGAGAGAAAAGAAAGAATTAGAAAAGAGGCTACCCTCTCCAGAGATGTAAGCCCTAAGCCTGCATTCTTGAATGCCCAAACTAAAAGGTATTCATTGCTATAAATCATCCACTTGATGACAGAGTATTCACTTTTGAAATAAGTAAAGGAGGAACTAGCAGTTTGGGCTCCCTGTTAGGGCTAGATGATGGTTTGTACAAGTTAACATTGTTGGCTGGAACCATGACCTTTTTACTTTACAATATCTTGAAACATTTTTATACCAGTTGCAATTATCAACCCTACAATCTGCAGAAATAGACTATTAACAGACTACACAGAACTGGGTGTAGGGTGGGGAATAGGAAAATTAGTATTAGTAATTAGTAGGGTGGGGCTATTAATAGGCTACACAGAAATGGGTGTAGGGTGGGGAATAGGAATAGGAAAAAATATTAATATTTCCAGCACTGCCCCCTGGACCATCTTAAAAGAACAAGACTGCTATGTCCTATTTTTCATGCGTGCCAACAAACACCAGTTGATACTAATTATTAGCAACATGTACTATGAACTGAATCATTCCAAGCCAATTCTGCTTTATCCTTTTTTTCTGCGTAAGAGTAACTGATGCAGAAAGGGAGAGAACACACCGTGTGTAACTTCAGGCCTGACTAGGTTTGCATTTCTAACTGTTCTCTGAGGCCTCCAGGACTATACATTGCAGCCAGAAAAGCAGATGTTATCATCCACCTGCTGGTTAATAACAAGTCAGGATGAGAAGGCAAACAGACTTTGTTCTCAGAATATCAGCCGCATTCTGAAAAGAGTTCAAGTGATATACTTTTTTTTTTGCCAAGTTCAAATCTCTTTAACAGCCACCATTCCTAACCTAGACATTCTGCTCACTAATCCTAAATAAAGCTAGGCATGGCATTAAATTAATCTGAAATGCCATGGTGTCTTTATTAAAAAGAGCAGGGGAAGAGGATGATATGGCAGGTCATGGGGGAAGGCTTTAATTACTGAACTGTATCTTTTTAATAGCTATAATGGTATGGATGAAAAAAAGGAGAAAATCAAAATTAATTGCCCATCCTTGATGAAAAAAACCCTGACATGGATAATATTATGAGGTCCGTCAGAGGATATTCATCTCTCATCCTGGACCAGGACCAACAGCAGGAAGTTAAGTGGAGTGATTTTGCAAACAGGATATAAATTAACATTAAAAAGGTTTTACTAAATGGAGCCTTCATGCGGGTGGATAATAAATTAAATTCCCTACAATATCTCTGTTTTAATGCCACCCTCTCCTAATTACAGAAAAACAAGGATTAAGCTATTCAAAGTACTAAGTTATCCCAGGTTAGTTTCATTCAAGCGTTGAAGGCATTTTAAATATCACTGATTGTCTTCTATTGCTGGTTCTACTTCTGGTAATAAAATATTTGAATATAAATCCTATTTGCTGGCCACCTCTGTAGACAACAAAAATACCACTTCTTTTACTATTTTATTTTCTGAAATCTGGGCATATGCATTTCATGATGTTATGTTTTAAGTTGCTTCTATCTTCTTGAATAGTTTATCACTGTTAATGTTATAATTCATTTAGCACAGCAGTAATTTATCTGTGCATGGCTATGTTTTAAGAATACCTAAGAAAGTGAAATATTGATAACAATTATATTGTGCATTTTTCTGCATTGTCTTGCTTCAACATCTGAGAAATAAAACAGTGCATCAATTTCATTTTGCTATACAGGTGAAATAATTATGCCACACTCAAGATGCAAAGATCTACACCGAGCAACTATTACAGTTCAACCAATGGAAAAATAGGAAACAAATATGAAGTAAACCAAACAAATATTTAAGAGATGTTAGCATTTTATAGAAAAAAATAGAGAAAAAAACATATGCTAAAAAAAAAACCCAATGCAATGAGGAAAGAGAAACACCCAAAAATCATAGATATAAAAAAGAGAAAATATTTAAGTTTTGAAGTCTACAAATAAAACTCAGGAATTGGAGGCCATTGAAAACATGGACTTGGGCCCCTTGATTTAGGCTGCATCAATCACACAGCCCTCAGCCATTTCACATGTACACCTTTAAATTAAATGTGCCATAAAACTCCACAGTCATGCAGATTGATTTAAGTCCTTCTTGGATGTCAGATGTTGCTCTAATTTAATATTGAATCCATCTACGGTGACTCAAGTATAAAATCAGAAGAGATTTTGCTCTGAGCTGCTCTCTTCAATTTTATACTGTACATGAAAAAAAATCTTAACTTCAAAGATTTCTTTCCTTTCCCCAGTGAACAATACAATATTAACAAGCCAAATACCTGGCATTTCACAGGATGAGATCTTCATAGGTTCATGAGCCCTTAAGGCATGTTGTGAGACAAGACCTTTAAGAAGAGAGTGAGATTAATTCAAATTAGTATTGAGATTCCCTTCTGACCAGGCAAATGAGGTAATATTTTCAGGACCACTATCATGTGCTTGTTTTTCAAAGACTGCCAGAGAAATAATGGAAAAATATAAGCATCAAAGCAGGGGTGAAATCTAAAATTTTTTGCTACCTTTTCTGTGGGTGTGGCTTGGTGGGTGGGTGTGTCCTGTGACTGAGTGGGCATGGCCAACTCAATGTCACTCACAGTCACAACACCCCCCACTAAACCACGCCCAAAGACTCAGTCACAACACCCCCCACCAAGCCACGCCCACAGAACCCAGTAGGGAAAAAATAATAATTTCTATTCTGCCTTTTCCCTTCCCCTCGCCACCTGTTCTCTCTTCACCTAGGTCCCGGAACCGCCACCTGCCTCAATGGGGTCGGGGAATGTACCATTCCCCAACTTCAGCCTTTCTCCAGAGCTGCCGCCCACTCACCACCCACTCTCCACCTGCTCGCCCTTCGCCTTTGGTCAGGGGCTGCGGCCCATTCCCTGAGGCCCCGGAGTCGCCCCCTGCTTGCTGCTTCCTCAACCGGGTCAGGGAATGCACCATTCCCCAAAACCAGCCTTGTCCCGGAGCCGCCACCCGCTCTTCCTTCGCCACGCGGCATATACTTACTTTCTTCCAGTGGCTGGCTGCCAGGAAAGGCAAGTGTCCAAAAGTTACCAGAGTTGCTCTCCTTGAATATGCCGCCTTGTTCTATGCACTGGCTGTGCAAGCGCACACCCAACCTGCCGCTGATAAATAAATGAAATAAATGGTGTGTGCTTGCGCAGCCGGTGCATGGAACAAGCAGCAATGGCGGCGGCATATTCAAGTAGAGGGACTGCAGTAACTTTTGGACGCTTCCTTTTCCTGGCAGCCAGTCACTGGAAGAAAGTAAGTATACGCTGCGTGGCGAAGGAAGAGCGGGCGGCGGCTCCGGGAAAAGGCCGGAGTCGGGGAATGGTGCATTCCCTGACCCAGTTGGGGCAGGCAGCAGCTCCAGGTTCTCGGGGAATGGGCCCCAGCCCCTGACCGAAGGGCAAGCAGGTGGCGAGCTGCCTTCCCGGTGTCCCAGTGTCCAGCTTGCGAAGGCTGGATTGCGGGCCGTGGACTGGTTCGGGGGCATGGCCAGCCAGCGATTGCTACTGGATCGGCGAACCAGAACTAATCTCCGCTACCTACTCGCTCGATCTGGTCCGATCCGGTAGCATTTCACCCCTGCATCAAAGGCAAGAGAAATGTATAATAGAAAAATAAGACAACTGTTTTTTAAAAAAGAGCAAAAAGTCAGGGTTGGACAAGGACTAATTAACATGTTTTGTCTAACTCAAAGTTGCAAGATCCACCTAGTGGTAAGACTCAATCTCAGTTCCAGAGTATGAACTAAAAACACAGAGCTGTTCCATCCCATTAGAGGGGAAGGGAAGGATCTATACTTTTTTAAAAAATCACATTGGGATGAAAGCTGCATGAAAGTTGAACTATTGTGAAGGTTTTCATAATTTTCATAGAAACCAGTGTAGAGATTTTCAAGTAGCATGGATTTGGGCTGCAACAATTGTATGCTCATTCCATTTTCATTGCATTCTTAGAGCTCCAAAAATATGAATAAGAGACTGTGTGCAATTTTTTTTCCTTATCATGAGTTCTAAAACAATTAGAGAATTGTTCTGTTTTAAATTAAAGCTTGGATTCCAGGGTTATTTACCAATTACTTCAAAAATGTAGAGCTTATACTGAATGTCTATGGTGATCTATGACTGTAATAAAGATTTTATTTGATATTGAATGTTCATAAACAGACAATGCAGAGCACTTATGCTGCATCTACAGTATAGCACCAACTTTTCTGTCCATGGGAAATATGCTTATTTTGCATTATACTAATATTTTTCTGCCCATGTTTCAACTTTAACCGATTTCATGATGTAAATAAATTAATAAAATGTTTTAATGATGCTGTAGAAAGTTAACACCCACCGCTCTTCTAGAAGAATGAAATATTTTTGGAAATATTAAAAAGGCAGAATATTATATTTCCCTGGATGAGAAAAGGAGAACCATGATTTTAAAGACAAAGAGCAGCTCCCTGCAGTTCCCTGCCCCAGCAGATATTTTGGTGCTGGCTTATCTACAAGACCAAAGACTGGGCCATCTTATCCACAAGACAAAAAACCTTCACCCTCAGGACATAATAGGATTAGCCTTCTACCCATCTAGCAGCAGAGCTCATCACATGGCACCTGAGGATATTACATCACCCAGCACAGTTCAACCAGACTTATCTCAGACAAACTCCTAGGATTTGCACATGACCCCTACAATAAACATTTCTTGCAGAGGAACAGGAAGCTCTAGGGAAAGGCCCAAGAGAGAACATAAATATATATCTCTCTCCACCCTATCAGCTACCCAGGACTTCAAACCTATGTGGTCCTGTTCACCGTTACACCATCCTTCCAAACAGTCTCCATGTTTCCAGTGTCTTTCACCCCACTAGGAAATGAACCCAGATGGACATTTCTTCCAACAATGCTATCTATATAAACATATCTATGTTAAAGTAATTGTTAACATAGAAGTAGAAGAAGTAGGGTCTTTAAAAAATAAGTTAAATTACACTTTTCATTGTTAATCTGCTGCAGTGCCTTCTCCTTGGAATAAGGTCCCCTCTGAGATCCACATGACTCTCACCTTCATGGCGTTTTGTAAAGTTCTAAAAACCTGTAGGTTTTTCCCAGGCCAGAAGTCAGAGGGGTTGGGGGCCTTGTTGTATATATTTAATGAGTCGGTATTGTTAGGATTCACTATCCGTTCTTGTCATTTATTCCATTTTTAAATTCATCTGTTACTATATTGTATTTTTTTGTATTTAGTTTTATTGTATATCACCCAGAGTCAGTTCAGAGTCAGGAAGTGCCCAAGTGAATACATTAAATTAAATTAATTTTTAACTGTTACTTCAGCAAATGTGTATTTCCTATAAACATATTTCTTTTAATTTCATCTAATCAGTCTATTTGTTTAGTTAGTTCCAAGAAACTGCCATGTCAAACTACTTTTCCAGAAAATGTTCCAGCAACTGAAGATTTTCATAATGGAGTGGTCTCCAAGGTACATAATTTTAACTTATTAACTGAATTTAGTGACTCTAAGGCAGGGGTGTCAAACTCGATTGCATTACTGACGTATTGTGATGTATTCCGATGTTTTGTTGTTGTTTTTTTGCCTTTCTGGATCCAGGGTGGGCATGGCCTGGTAAGGGTTAGCTCAATCATCAGCTTCAAAATATAGAAGGTTTGGCTGTTATTAAATTATTTCACTTTGCAAAATATGCAAACATCATTAAAATGAGTCCTGGAGTTAAATCTGAGTCTGGAAGTAACTATTTATTTATTTATTTATTTATTTATTTATTTATTCGATTTGTATACCACCCTTCTCCTGAAGGACTCAGGGTGGTTCACAGCCAATAAAACTACATACAATACAAGTTAAAAACAATATTAAAAAACTGATTCAATATTTGGCCTAAAAATTGAAATAAGATTAAAAACCCCATTTAAAAACCCCATTTAAAAACTACATTTAAGCTAACCCTGCGCGATGGAACAAAAGCGTCTTCAGCTCGCGGCGAAAGGTCCAGAGGTCGGGAAGTTGACGAAGCCCCGGAGGCAGCTCATTCCAGAGGGCAGGAGCCCCCACAGAGAAGGCCCTCCCCCTGGGGGTCGCCAGCCAACATTGTTTGGCCGACGGCACCCGGAGGAGGCCCTCCCTGTGGGAGCGCACAGGTCGATGGGAGGCTACTGGTGGCAGTAGGCGGTCCCGTAAGTAGCCCGGTCCTATGCCATGGAGCGCTTTAAAGATGGTGACCAACACCTTGAATTGGATCCGGAAGACCACTGGAAGCCAGTGCAGACCGTGCAGGAGAGGTGTCACATGGGAGCCACAAATTGATCAGTATTTTATTCAATTTGATCCTTCAGAGGGACCCCCATATCTAATTATTAAAGTATTAATCTTAGCTACCAAGAAAATGTTCTAGAGTTACATTATGTAAATTTGTTATAGCAACAATAACAAGACGAAGCAATTTATTATAGCATAAATTTTCATAGATTGGAATTAGCAATATATATATGTTGCTAATTCCAATCTATGTATGTATGTATGTATACATGGAGAGAGGGAGAGAGATGATATGATATGATATGATATGATATGATATGATATGATATGATATGATATGATATGATATGATATGATATGATATAAATAAAAGCATTTAGTAACTATTAAGAGCAGTATTGATAAATATGTCAACTCCTTAATTTGGAAGTTTTAGAAAAATTTTACAAAAAATTAAGACTATCTTAACAGAAAACTTTTTTGCTGGTTGCTTTTTAAGCTCTCCTTCCTTGCTTCTTCTTAGTTTCAGTGGAAGGGAAATTGTTGGCACATTTCTCCCTATTCTGAGGTATAAAGTTGAGTAACATCTCCATCCTCTTTTACTATACTATTACAAGCACGTCATCCCGGAAGCACCCAGAATTTCCCACCATCCAAAAGGACTTCTGTTAAAACCTATTTTTTTCCATTCCTAGAGGATGATATTCAGAGCACCAGCTCTTTACCATCTTCTGTTAGGAATCTACACAATGCTCTTCAGTGCTCATTCATGGTTCTCTAAGACAGAACTGGTGTCTTCTGAGACAGAAATGTCTATTGATTACATCGTTTTTTCTCTAAAATAATACCAACATTTTGGTTCTAGTTTCACTGATTTTTCCCTAATATTGCAGTTGTAAGGCAACAGCAAGCCTGTCAGCTTATTTCTTCATGATAGAGAACTGATGACCCAGAAGAACTATCTAATTAGTCTATGTTTTTCAAAGAATAACTGCCTGACAAGTAGTTAGATCATCCTGCTGGAAATACTTTTCCCAAAGTTGCAATTGAAATTACAGGTATACTCATGTGAATCCTTGGTAATACAAATCTATCTAAAGACTCTGTCTCGATTCTATTGTTTTATACAAAAATACATTTCTAAAATCATTTTATATTGAAAGTACAGACAATAAAATTATGGGGGGAGGAATACCTTTAAACGCTTTCAGGCCTCAAGAAGAAATGCTATGTAAGCTATGTGCAGTAGCTCATTTCTATTGACAAGGCCAATGACTTTTTCTATGGCAGATGGCAAATGTTTCCTATTTAGAATGGTCTAAATCTCAGCTATTACAAATGCTTTTTTTCATCCTGCAGAGACCATTGGCACAAATACAATACAGTCAGGTTGAAGAGGAAGGCACTGAATATTAATGCTGACACCCAAGATAAACTGAAAGCTATTTTTAGTGCTTCTCTTTCAGTTGTGCTGAAAGTAATAATTTATTCATTACCAGACCCTATAGGGAATTTTACTCAGTTAAACCTATTCAATCTGCAGTAAAAACAGGGGGATGGAGAAGGAAATACCTGGGAAATCATAAAGCATGTTTCAATAAATATTAGTATATTTAGCACAGCTTTAAGGAGTTCTATGCTTGGGATTTTTAATGGTACTAAGATAGGATGGCCAGTGTGGAAGATCTATCTTAGATGTACCATTTGCCTCATGTTCCATCTATGCTGCTGTCCCAGAAATTCAACCCAGAATGATGCAAACAACCGACAAGACAGTTTGCATGAATGTTCCATAGATTTTAGAAAAAAACAAACAAAAAGATGCTATTCTAATGCTCTTCATAAGCAAATATATAATTGTTTTCTTTCAGTTGCTGCTGTATGAAGTGATTGTGGGATAGTTTTTGTTTTTGTTTCTATGGCTGAAGTTTTGTTGGTGCTGACAGATTTGGCAGTAGAGTGGATGGGATGTGAAGGCTTTGGTTCAATAAAGGATAACCAGATGAAGAGAAATGGATGGTGCTCAGTGTAATCTTAAAAAGAGGAGAAGATGGAGACAGAGGAGGAAGAACAAGAGAGTGACTGGGAGTGCAAAGGAATGTTTGGTCCATTGCTGGACACCAGTGAAAGAGGTGGGGCAGGACTGGAAATAGAAACTGCTTCTTTCTGTCTCACTTGCAGCTGATGGGGATGAACATAAAAATGGAGATTGGAAACAAACATTGCATGGCTGGAAAATAGAAAAGATCATGAGGGGAAAAGAAAACAAGTGATAGCAATGAGAAACCGTTGGTCTATTAGGTGCAGTTAGGAAGTGCCTTGAGCAGAGAACTTGGAATTTTACCCTATATCTAAATGAGGATTTTGCTCTTATGATTCCCGCCCCCCCCAAAAGAAATCCTTAACTTACGACCATCCATTTATCAACAATCTGAAGTTGAAACAGCACTGAAAAAAGTTACATATGACCAGTCCCTACACTTATGTTTATTGCAGTACCACTACAACCGAGTGATCAGAATTCAGGCCCTTGGCAATCAGCATGTCCTTATGATGGCTGCAGCATCCCAGGGTCACATGATTGCCATCTGCAAATTTCCCAGGGGCTTCTGAAAAGCAATCAATGGGAGAAGTTGAATTTGCCTAATGACCAGATGATCTGCTTAATGACTGTGGTAAAAAAAAGATCGTAAAATCAGGCATGATTCACTTAATGACATTGTTTATAATGTCTCTTAATTGTGGTCATAAATTGAGAAATACTTGTATAGCACTTCTTCAAGAGAAAACTGAGCCAAATCAGAAATGTAAATTGCCCACAATCTCTAAAAAGATACTCTGAATGACACTGTCACACTTGATTTGAATCTGGATCAGGAGAAAACTACCAGTAACAATAACAGATGATGATTTCCCATGACTTATTCCAATAGAACTCCTATATGAACCAATATGAGCAAAGCTGGAAATGAAGAACACTTACTATCCATAAAAAACTGGTTTGATTCTGAAGGAAAAATTACTCCAATCAGAAAAAGAAGAGACTTACTATTCAGGACCAGGTAACCTGAATCCAACCATTACACTTGTTTTGAGCCTGGATTTCAAGGAAATTTAACTTTGACCTTAAATGAGGATGTTGCTAATAGATAAATGAAACAAATAAATACATAAGCTAATCTTTCATATGATTATGAAGACTTTTCTGTTTTATTAAGCATCTCTGGTGTAATTGTGTAATAATTTACACAATTAGTTGAAATTAGTACCTGCTTTACTTTAAATTTATTGGGATTTATTGGGTGTTTAAAAATATTTTATTGAACAATTGGATGCACTATCACGAACCACTAAAATTTTCTGGAGTAGAGGATATACAAATGTTTGTACAAATATATTTGGGTGTGAATATTTTAACATCTTACTGTTAACTCTGAAATTAATATTTGTTATAAGTAAATTACTGCATGTATTATCAAATAAAAAGAAACATAAAATCAAAGCTATTTCTGTTCTTAACCCTTTTGCCAATACTGTCTGTATTTATTTATTTATTAAATAAATAGAAAAATGTGGGTAAAGTAAAAAGAAAAAAGTAGAAAAGTGTGGGTAAAGTAGAAAAATGTGGGTTAGACAGCACCACCACCAGATGGATTCGTAACTGGCTGACCAACCGCACTCAACGTGTAGTCCTCAACGGAACTACATCCACATGGAGGGAAGTATGCAGTGGAGTACCCCAAGGCTCTGTTTTAGGCCCAGTACTCTTCAACATCTTCATCAATGACTTGGACGAGGGGATAGATGGGGAACTCATCAAATTTGCAGATGACACCAAGCTGGCAGGAATAGCCAACACTCCAGAAGATAGGCTCAAATTACAGAAAGATCTTGACAAACTTGAACATTGGGCACTATCTAACAAAATGAAATTCAACAGTGAAAAAAGTAAGATTCTACATTTAGGCAAAAAAAACAAAATGCACCAGTACCGTATATGTGGTACCTTGCTCAATAGTAGTACCTGTGAGAGGGATCTTGGAGTCCTAGTGGATAACCATTTAGATATGAGCCAGCAGTGTGCAGCAGCTGCTAAAAAAGCCAACACAGTTCTGGGCTGCATAAACAGAGGGATAAAATCAAGATCACGTGAAGTGTTAGTGCCACTTTATAGTGCCTTGGTAAGGCCACACTTGGAATATTGCATCCAGTTTTGGTCTCCACGATGTAAAAAAGATGTTGAGACTCTAGAAAGAGTGCAGAGAAGAGCATCAAAGATGATTAGAGGACTGGAGGCTAAAACATATGAAGAACGGTTGCAGGAACTGGGTATGTCTAGTTTAATAAAAAAAAGGACTAGGGGAGACATGATAGCTGTGTTCCAATATCTCAGGGGTTGCCACAAAGAAGAGGGAATCGGGCTGTCCTCCAAAGCACCTGAGGGTAGAACAAGAAGCAATGGGTGGAAACTGATCAAAGAAAGAAGCAACTTAGAACTAAGGAGAAATTTCCTGACAGTTAGAACAATTAATAAGTGGAACGACTTGCCTGCAGAAGTTGTGAATGCTCCAACACTGGAAATTTTTAAGAAAATGTTGGATAACCATCTGACTGAGATGGTGTAGGGTTCCTGCCTAGGCAGGGGGTTGGACTAGAAGGCCTCCAAGGTCCCTTCCAACTCTGTTGTTATGTTATGTTAAATATACAACTTAATAATTCTTATATTTGGCTATTTCCTTCAGAAAATCACCAGTCATTTCTATAAATCCTTTTTGAATAAAAAATTGGATCAGACTATACATCAAATTTGTATTATACTGCTTTACTTCTATTTGTTACTTTGATTTCTTTATTAAATTGCAAGCACACAATAGTCTTTTCCTGATTACAATCATTCTGTAGAGAATAGCGATTTTTAAAAAAATCCTGCATCAATTACTTTTTAGGGAAAAAGATCAGAGAAACATGTAGGAGTGGGATTAAATAACATTTCAATGAAAATTGGTTGATAAATTCCATACCTGCAGAATTATTTTAAAAAAGCCGTATTAGTTTTTTTCTCCATTATAAATAGATAATTTCAGTCTGAAACAGACCAGTGTGTTTATGATTAAGTTAGGTAAAACTGAAAGTAGAGAACATTAATGTGAATTGCCTGTCTTAGTCCTCAGGCAGAATGCCCTGATGAAAATGAAATTGTCTCCTTCTTGGCAGAAATAAGGTTTGGGTTTTTGTTTTGTTTGTTTGTACCTTATTTATGGAACTTTACCAGAAATCCATATAATGTTGTGTTTTTTTTTATGTATAACTGGTGGTGTTTCTCATTTCTCTTTCTTGCTAAGAAAGCCCACTAAAAACAGATAGACAGAATAGTAACACAATATCATTTTTTCAGCATTGTTTGGAGCTGTCCCATCTGAAGACCATGAGAGACTAAATAGAGAATGATTATGAGGGGACACAGTGGCTCAGTGGCTAAGATGCTGAGTTTGTCGATGAAAAGGTCAGCAGTTCAACATTTTGAATCCCGAGCACCATGTAATGGAGTGAGCTCCCGTTACTTGTCCCAGCTTCTACCAACCTAGCAGTTTGAAAGCAGGTAAAAAATGCATGTAGAAAAATAGGGACCACTTTGGTGTGAAGGTAACAGCCAGAGGTGGGCTGCTGCTGGTTCGTACCGGTTTGGACAAACTGGTAGTTAAGAGTCTGTGCAGTTCGACAAACTGGCAAATCCCATCACTGGCTGGCCCCACCCCCGCTCCCACTCATTTTTCAGCCTGTTTTCTGGGCCATTTTCCAGGCCATTTTGGGCCTGAAGAACAGCCTGAAAACAGCCAAAAAATGCCCCCCAAAATGGCCTGGGTTTTGGCTGTTTTTTGGGCCATATTTGACTGTTTTTAGGCCAAAAATGGCCAAAAATGACCCAAAAAATAGCCTGAAAATGGCCCCAAAATGGCCTGAAAACAGCCTGAGAAACAGTCTGAAAACGGTCCAAAACCACCCTGAAAATGTCCCCAAAAATGGCCAAAAACGGGCAGGGGCAGGGCCAGCCAGTGGTGGGATTAGCCCCAACTGGCTGAATCCTACCTCTGCCTTTGAGGTGAGGTGGGGCTGGGTGTAATGAGTGATGTCACCCACCCAATCACATGACCAACCAGCCACGCCTACCCAGCCAGAGAACCGGTTGTTAAGTTATTCAAGTACCACCACTGGTAACAGTGCTCCGTGCACCTTTGGTGTTTAGTCATGCCGACCACGTGACCACGCAGACATCTTCAGACTGCGCTGGCTGTCTGCGCTTTCTGAACTGAACAGGCTTAGAAACAGAGATGAGCACTGCCCCTAGACCCAGAAATGACTAGCAAGCATGTGCAGAGAAACCTTTTCTATGAGGGGAAAATAATCCATGAATTTATTTACTATGGTGCTGCCCTGTCCTAAAAGAGCCAACGGCATCTAAAAATTATTTTTTCTGAAACAAGCCTAAAACCAATTTCTTGACCTTTTCAAGCAACTGATTGGCTAAATTATAATGGACCCCAATATATAGTTGATTGTGTGTACACCAAGTCTACACCAAGTGTAATCCTGTCACATACAGTGATTAAACAGACAAAAACACTTAGCATTTCCCCCTTTTTCCCCAGCATGATACCTATAAATAATTCAGCTTGTGTACATTTTGACATATTTACCATACCCGACTGCCAAATATAAGCAAATGTAATTCAACAGAAACAGAGGGCTTTCCCAGTTCTTTACATTTTAATATGTCCTTGAAGAAGAAAATTTCAGCAGAAGCTAGTTGCAGAACTTAAAGACACCTTTAAAAATCATGTTTTGTTATGCCTCACTTTACAGATTTTGCATATAATGAAATCATAATCCTTAATCTGGAAGAATCACCATGTAGATGTAAAAAATTAAAATAAGGGAAGAGATTTTGTTTTGCTATTCTTTTCCACAAAGGTCTCTGTTTTATCAGGAAAATTACCAATGTGTGGGTTCACATAGAACAGAAAGTAAGGAGAAAAATAAATATTTCCAAAGATAAAAATTAAATTAAATATCAGTATAATAAAATACCAGTATAATTATATAGAAGATTAAAACCAACAATAAAACTATAGAAAGTTGTACTGTAGGTAACAAAAAGACATACTGTACTTTGAAGAGACAAGGCATACATTTACAAGTGCGTAATGTTTGAAGGTCAAGAAAATAATAGACTAAGATTAATATGCTGATACTTATGACCGCATAATTATCAAGAATAGCCATAATATCATTGTCAAATAAGAAAAATTTGTCAAGTAGAAGTGTTGAGTGCCACCATGCCTTTGCTATTTTGAGACTATCTAATAGATTAAGCCAATGGTTCAAGAGCTAAATTTAAGGGAGACATCTTTCTCAAGTGCCATAATATAATACAATTGGTTTCTTATATGGATGAAGAATGAAGAAAATGTAAATCCATGAACCAATGGTAATGGAACCCTATTATGGAAACTAGAGATAATGGAAATTTAATTCAGCTTCTTTGTCTGTCTTTCTGTGTATAGGTATACGTTTGTGTATGTACACACATATATACACATATATTGCTTGAGTAGGGATATACAAGTTATACAGTACATGAATATCTATGGGTTTTTTTTAAAAAAAATGTCCATGGGCTGGTGGTGAACTCTCACCTTTTGATGTTGTATAACTTCACACTTCCTACCTTGAGGTTTGGGTCTTAGACATTTGGGTCTACACTATGGCAATAAGAGAGAAGGAAGTTGGGTTACTTTTCTCTTATTGCATCAGTGGACCTTTGTCCACTGGCCAATTTAATGTTACTAACTCTATTTTAAGAATTCATTGCAAAGAACTTCTGTCCAGCCTTTGCAGTGGTCACTGAAACATCATCTTGCCTTTGTTACAGCTGTTAACAAAAGCTGTTACAGCTTTTATTTTTGTCTGTGAGGATTAAATATGTGAATAGGCTGCTTTCTAAGCTATCCTCCACCACATGTTGGTTGTGTCGGTTCTGTCCACCCTGGCTATTAAAGGGTGTTAAAGGCTATTAAAGATCAATGAGTGGTCTTGTGGATCTGTGAGTGTCAATGCTTCTATGGAGAGATAACTCCCAGGACAATGTGGTGCTGAACTGGGTGTCTATTAAATTTCTAGCTAATTGTTGTCTGGTCTCTGTCCTTCCTTTTTGAGAGAAGGTTGTTGAGATAGTGGTGGCTGTCCAAGAACAAGTTCATGATTTGGAGCCTTTCTAGAGTCCTATTTGAACCGAAAGTGACGGCTGTGGCAAAAGAGATATTTTCCTAGCTTCAGCTGGTATGTCAATTGCCTCCTTACCTAGTGCAGGGGGACCTAGTAAAAAGTAAATCATGCTCTTATCATTACCTGCATAGGCTATTGCAGAGGTCTCCAACCTTGGCCACTTTAAGACTTGAGGACTTCAACTCCCAGAATTCCTCAGCTGGCAAAGCTGGCTGAGGAATTCTGGGAGTTGAAGTCCACAAGTCTTAAAGTGGCCAAGGTTGGAGACCCCTGGGCTATTGCACTGTATTTTGCATAACACTCATTTAAAAGATAGTTAATTTAGAATGTGTCTTAACAGTTTCCCCATGCTGGGGGGATATTATACTAATATTGTTGATCCTGCACTGAATACCAGTTGCAAGTATAATTCAGTTTCAAGTATAATTTAAAGTTGTCACACATTTCCAGCATATAAGGAAACTGAAGCTAGAAGGTGCTGTTTTTATGCAGTACTTTCATCATTTCTAGAATGAGCTTTCCAATGAGATTAAATGAAGCCCTCCTTCTGATAGCTTCTAGTACAGGGGTGTCCAAACTACGGCCCGCGGGCCAACTGCGGCCCACGGGTCAGTTTTTATTGGCCCGCAGCAAATTCTGAAAGTATAATTGAATATGGCCCTTTTCGGCCGCCTCCCAGTGCTTGCCCGGTGGTTCGCTGCGAGGCTCGCGGCTCCTCCCCATGGGCAGGGAATAATGAAGGGAGGGGCGGAGGAGGCGGCGAGCGGGAAAGAGGCTGCTGGCCATGCCCGACCCCAGCAGTTCTACCCTCGCCTTCCTCGGGCCGCCTGGCGAGGCTCCTCGCGCCTCCCCATGTCGGACACGCGTGGCGGCAGTGACAGCCATCGAGAAACAGGTGAGGAGGCAGCGAGCGGGAAAGAGGCTGCTGGCCGTGCCCAGCCCCAGCAGTTCTACCCTCGCCTTCCTCGGGCCGCTTGGCGAGGCTCCTCGCGCCTCCACCCCTTGGGCAGGGAATAACGAAGGGAGGGGGCGGAGGAGGCAGCGGTGAGCGGGAAAGAGGCTGCTGGCCGTGCCCGACCCCAGCAGTTCTACCCTCGCCTTCCTCGGGCCGCCTGGCGAGGCTCCTCGCGCCTCCACCCCTTGGGCAGGGAATAACGAAGGGAGGGGCGGAGGAGGCAGCGGTGAGCGGGAAAGAGGCTGCTGGCCGTGCCCGACCCCAGCAGTTCTACCCTCGCCTTCCTCGGGCCGCCTGGCGAGGCTCCTCGCGCCTCCACCCCTTGGGCAGGGAATAATGAAGGGAGTTTCAAGTTCATACCAAATACAAAACAAAAGCCAAGATCAGGGGTGTCCAAACTTGGTCTCTTTAAGACTTGTGGACTTCAATTCCCAGAGTTCCTCAGCCACACCCCAAAATAAGCCACGCCCACAGAACTGGTACGAAAAAAAATTAGCTCTCCCCCCCCCCTTCAATGGTGTGGCCCGGGCCTTTGCTTATTTTTCTGTATTTGGCCCTCACCAAAAAAACTTTGGACACCCCTGTTCCAGTAGGTTCTTAAAAACCAAGCTTTTAAACTAAAGGTCTTGTGGTAATATAACCTGTAGCACTTACTATTTTCTTTCCTATTTCAATTTTGCTTTTTTCAATTTTGTGGAGAGTAAAGATGATGACTTTGATGTAGAGAAGAAAGATTTTTTACTAAAGTAACAAAAAGTGAAGTAATGCTTGAGTTCAAATGATGGGGTAAAAAAACCACACTAATTCACATGAATATAAAAGTTAGAGGAGGGGAAGCACAATCAGACTTACAAAATTGTACTGTTTTAACCAGTCTAAACAAAAATAGTGTTTCAGCTACACTGGAGTCAATTTCTTGGTCTGGTCTGCCTCATAGGGCTGACAAATTTGGATTCTATGTGTGTTTAAATTCTGTCACCGTCACTGTCATGTAATTGCTGAGAGCTGAGAGATTGCAGCATGCTAAAAATCAAATTGATCAATAAATATCATCTTAAAATGCATTTTATAATTTTACCTGGATCATATTGGAGGCTTTGTTAGTGTCTGATGAAATTGGAACAGCTTGACCAGTTTACCTGCAGCTGTGTACATAACATCAATTACAATATTTTCAGATGCTTGCCTGTATTTTGTAAATTCAGCTAGGATGTGTGAATTATAGATGGTACTACTTTCTACAAACTTCTAGCTAGTATTGTCAATATTTTAACACCCACATTAAGAAAAGATACTGCTCTCTAGCTTGTACATCTTATAGGCTGTTTCTCAGTCTTTAATATTACTGTCATATTATACTCATAAAATGATGAAGGAAATATACCATTTAACAGGAAATTAATCAGGTTTTTCCCAATTTCATAGGTTGCAATGTCTTTGTAATGTCAAACTCTGTGCAAGTATATTTTTGTTTTTCTGAGAAATTTTTTCCGTTTCAGAAAATTAATAATTTCCTGCTTTGTTCCAAAAATATCTAATCAGTATAACTGAATATAAAAATCATAAGGCTGTTGATGAATAGCTTTTGTTTTGGTAAATAAATGAGCATTGTTGTTGGTAGTTGCGAAGTTGTGTCCGACCCATCATACCCAGTGGTGGGATTCATGTAATTTAACAACCGGTTCTCTGCCCTAATGATTTCTTCCAACAACCAGTTCACCAAACTGCTCAGAAAGTTAACAACCGGTTCTCCCGAAGTGGTGCGAACTGGTTGAATCCCACCACTGATCATACCCCATGGACAACGTTCCTCCAGGCCTTCCTGTCCTCTATCCTATGGAGTCCATTAAAGCTCACGCCAACTGCTTCAGTGACTCCATCCAGCCACCTCATTCTCTGTCGTCCCCTTCTTATTTATTTATTTTATTTATTTATTTTGTCACACAGTATATATAAGCATAAGCATGAAATAACTATACAATATATAAGCATATATATAAGCATAAGTATGTAATAATCATATTAATTGGATATAATGAAAGGAAACAATAGGACAGGAACGGTAGACACGCTTGTGTTCATATGCACGCTCCTTACAGACCTCTTAGGAATGGGGTGAGGTCAATAGTAGACAGTTTTTGGTTAAAGCTTTGGGGATTTTGGGAAGAGACCAGAGAGTCAGGTAGTGTATTCCAAGTATTAACAACTCTGTGACTGAAGTGATATTTTCTGCAATCAAGATTGGAGCAGTTCACATTAAGCTTAAATCTATTGTGTGCTCGTGTATTGTTGCAATTGAAGCTGAAGTAGTCTTCAACAGGAAGGACATTGTAATAGATGATTCTATGAGTTAAACTCAGGTCATGTCGAAGGCGGCGGAGTTCTAAGTTTTCTAAACCCAGGATTTCAAGTCTGGTGGCATAAGGTATTTTGTTGTATTCAGAGGAGTGGAGAACTCTTCTTGTAAAATATTTCTGAACACGCTCAATTGTATTGATGTCTGAAATGTGGTATGGGTTCCAGACAGGCGAGCTGTATTCAAGAATTGGTCTAGCAAATGTTTTATACTACTGATTAGTAGTGTAGTGTTTCTGGAGAAGAAGCTATGCAAGATTAGGTTTACAACTCTTAAAGCCTTTTTTGCAATGTAGTTGCAGTGGGCTTTGGCACTTAGATCATTTGATATGAAAACTCCAAGGTCTTTAACAGGGTGGGGGGTCATCTGTAAGGTAATGTCCATTGAGCTCGTACTTAGTGTTTAGATTCTTTTTTCCAATGTGTAAGACTGAGCATTTGAGATTTGGTTGAGATTTGGAGTTGCCACGTTTTTGACCATTCTGACACAAAGTCAAGGTCTTTTTGAAGGGTAGCTGTATTGTTGGTGGTGTTAAATAGCTTGACATCGTCAGCAAAGAGAACACAATTACTTATAATATGGTCACAGAGATCGTTAATGTATAATATGAAGAGTGATGGTCCAAGAACACTGCCTTGGGGAATGCCGCTTTTGATAGGAACAGGATTTGATAGAGCACTGCCAATTTTGACCACTTGTTGTCTGTTTGACAGGAAAGCTGTTATCCAATTGTGGAGGGGTCCTGAGATGCCATAGGATTTTAGTTTTAGGAGAAGTTTATCATGTACTACTGAGTCAAAAGCTTTACAGAAGTTTATGTAAATTGCCTCTATTGCTTTGCCTTGATCAAGATTTGGAGCCCATATGTTTTTGCAGTGAAGAAGTTGTAAATTACATGATAATTTTTTTCTAAAACCAAATTGTTTATTAGAGAGTAGGTTGTTTGTTTCTAGGTGGAGGGTAACGGATTGGTTGACGATAGATTCCATTACTTTGCAGGTGACGCATCATAGAGAGATTGGTCTGTAATTTTCAGCTAGGCTGGGGTCTTCTTTTTTGAAGACAGGGATGACCGTGGCAAGTGACCAAAGTTTGGGAAGGGAACTGGTCGTGAAAGCTTTATCAAAGATTATGCTTAGGGGTTCTGCTATATTAGTGGAAAGCTTTTTTAAGAAGTATGCACATAGTCCATCAGGTTCAATAGATAGGGATGGTTTCAGTTTGCGAAGAGCTTTTTCAACATTACCTTCTGTGAAATCTACTTGTGTTAGGTCGTTGTACTCATTGTTGGTACAATTGGGGAATGTCAGGTATGAGCCATTACTCTTAACAAAGACTGAGCCAAAGAATGTGTTAAAGATGTTTGCTTTTTTCATCATTATATTCTTTGCCGTTAGATTCTTTTAGTGGTAGAATGGATCTAGAGTCTTTAAGTTTGTTGTTCACAAAATTATAAAAAGCACGATTGGAATTTGTGCACAGAAGGTCTTCTTCTTGCTTGGTGTGGTAATTGGTGCATTCAATTTTTATTTGGTTGCATATATTTCTGTAGCGGTTTTTGAAATTTGCTACATAGCCCTTTTTGTTTTTTCTCCAGAGGGATTTTTGGAGGGGGAATGGAGCTTTTTTATTGATATGGGTAAATTGTTTTTTCTGATTTTGGTGGTGATTTGTGGTACGTAAAGTTTAATGACTCTATTGACTTCAAGAAGGAAAACTCTACAGTGGTCTTCAATAGTGATACAGGTTGAGAATAGATTTTGCCAGTCTTTTTTTTTCTTTTGCCCTCAGTCTTTCCCAGCATTAGGCTCTTCTCCAGTGAGTTCTTACTTCTCATTAGGTGGCCAAAGTATTTGAGTTGCATCTTCTGGATCTGGCCTTCTACAGATCAGTCAGGGTTGATCTCCTCTAGGACTGATCGGTTTGATACTAAGTATAAGCAATAGATAAAATAAAAACATAAATACACACAATTTAATTTTTGTAAATAATGCACGGATTATTGTTTAAGAAAAACACCACAAATACCTGTCAAGTGATATAATTTTTGTTTGTTTTTCTCCAGAGGGATTTTTGGAGGGGGAATGGAGCTTTTTTATTGATATGGGTAAATTGTTTTTTCTGATTTTGGTGGTGATTTGTGGTACGTAAAGTTTAATGACTCTATTGACTTCAAGAAGGAAAACTCTACAGTGGTCTTCAATAGTGATACAGGTTGAGAATAGATTTTGCCAGTCTTTTTTTTTCTTTTGCCCTCAGTCTTTCCCAGCATTAGGCTCTTCTCCAGTGAGTTCTTACTTCTCATTAGGTGGCCAAAGTATTTGAGTTGCATCTTCTGGATCTGGCCTTCTACAGATCAGTCAGGGTTGATCTCCTCTAGGACTGATCGGTTTGATACTAAGTATAAGCAATAGATAAAATAAAAACATAAATACACACAATTTAATTTTTGTAAATAATGCACGGATTATTGTTTAAGAAAAACACCACAAATACCTGTCAAGTGATATAATTTTTGTTTGTTTTTTCTTTTCTTTCTTTTCTTATGTTTTTAATGTAATAAAAGTTCAATAAAGTATATTTTTTAAAAAAAATAAACTTTCTTGCTGATGGTGTTTCTCGCATATAACAAGAATCAGTCTGTAACCATCTATACAAATGTTCCAATTGTATAAAAGTAGGCTTTCTACTGTCATTATTACTTGTTGAGGTAATGTGATTAATATTATGGACATACTATTAATTGAAATAAATCCAATTCATTGCCTTTGGAATCTACCATGTCTACAGATTTCAGTTGCTAAGCAAAAACAGAACACCACAGTTGCTAAGCAAAAACAGAACTATCCTGTGACTCTCCTAATGATTTTAGTTCCAGATTCTAACACACACACACACACACACACATATCACCAACATACTGAAGTTAGTGAAAAATTGGTGAGGGAAGATACAAATAATTAATCTTAAATCTTTCTCTACATCCCCTTAAAAGAGATATCCAAAAGGAGAACCAAATGAAATCTTTCTCTGAGGAGATTTCTTTCACAGAAGGTGGAGGGCGAAGTCTACAAAACCATAGGAGAGTGTGTAAAGTTAATAAGATGGAGTGCTCTTTTGTGTAAGCTAAAGTATACTTAAAGGGGGATTGCTCCATTACAAAACCAGGACAAAAATCTCACTCCAACCAACATGTCCCTCTTGAAAATTTTGTTGTTGTTAGTTGCGAAGTCGTGTCCGACCCATTGCGACCCCATGGACAACATTCCTCCAGGCCTTCCTATCCTCTACCATCCTCTGGAGTCCATTTAAACTCATGCCTACTGCTTCAGTGAAAATAGGAACTCTAAAAACTAATATACTAGTGATGGCACGCAGCGCCACAGGCAAGCCATTGCCCCAGTGCAAATAGACATAAACTATATACTGCATATAATTATATGTTATTTGCTGTTCCCCCTCATGTAATCTTTTTAAGATTGGGATTTTTATTATTCTGTATCTTTTAATTGATATCAGAATTCACACCTTGAGATAAGGGAGACATTCCCTTATTTCTCTTCCTTTTTCAGTAAACTACAGGGACTGCTTGTTAGAATAACAGTTAAAGCCTGACATATACCAAAGCTGCTATGTGTTGTGGCTCCGGCTCCCGAGCCTGTCCTCATGGAGGAAGATGACTCTGAAAGTGAAGGGGAGGAGCTGACAAGGCCTCCCTCTCCAGGACCCTCCTTTCTGGCAATGCCTCAGGTTCCAGCTGAAGGCCAGGAGGAGGGCATGTCGGAGCACCCACTTATAGGGAGTGATGAAGATCAATCTTGGATTGATCCCAGGCAGCGTCGGAGGGAGAGGCGTGCTCAGCAAAGGAAGAGGCATGGAAGGGCCAGAGATTGCTGAGTCACTGAGCCACGCCCCACAGGGGTTGCTCTGCAGGCTCTGTGTCTTCCTATGTGAGGTGGGGGGACAGAACACTATGTTTCTTTTATAGGGCAGGGTCTACATTATTTTCATACTATGAAACCTATCCAGGTCAGCCTTTATGCTTACCTTGTTTCCTTATCAATGATAAAATGATTCTATATTTGACAGCTTCTGCACTGTAGACATATGACCAAACTGTCTGATCAGCATTGCCCTTGGCCTGTTCAGGTGCAAGGAATCAATAAATCATTGTAACTTGCCGGCTTTGGGTTAATAAGAGATTGTTTGGATCCTCTCCAGTTACTGGCATTTCTTCAAGAATTAATTTGCCATGACAAAACTTATTGACTGTAAATTGAGACTACATTGCAACCAAGCTTTTCAAACTTTTTTCCCACATAAACCTAGTTTTGTGGGATGGAAAAACACAAAGATGTTATTTCTTCCATTTTGGATCTCTCTCCATGGTAGGTATAATCACTATAGCTAGCAGCAGTACAAACAATGGCATAGGTTTATTGAATCCCAGTTTGAATACAACTGTGCCCTTAAATATATTTCACCACAATCAATCAAGGCACAAATCACTGATCAATATTTTTCTCAAATAATGTAAGCACAGATTAGCAATCAGATAATTTAAAAAATGTGTCTTCTAGCTCCTTAATTCCTGAAGAATTCCCCAGTATGGAAAAATACAATAGCAAAAGAAGGGCAAAGCGAAAAACAGCAAACAAAATGCCAACCTATAGAATAGAGACTTTTTTATCTCCTTCATTTAAGATGGAAAATTTCAGTGGAATGTATGCAGATAATATGGCTCTTATTTTCTGTCTTGAGACTAGCCTTAGAAGATTATTGGATAAACTAACTGATTAAGCAAAAACTGACAGTTTCAGGAAATCTAGGTATTTTTCATCATGAAATTTTATGTCCTGATTCTTGGTATTTTTATCCTGTGATCATAGTTTGAATCTTCTCCTGACTTTTGCACACCATTGTTTTAGTGCATCGCAACATGATTGTTATGCCTCGCTCACCCCCTCTCCGCAGCCGGGCCCCTCTCATCTCCTGCCGGACGCTGATAGTGCAAAAGAATGTCCTGACATGCCTCCAGCCCCCAGTCCTGGCACCATGCCCGGACAGACCGAGCAAGACGAATGGCCTGACATGCCTCCAGCCCCCAGTCCTGGCACCATGCCCGGACAAACGGAGCAGCTGGGCCCCTCCCCCACAGCATGTGAGCCTGGGGAGTGTGAAGCCAGTCACGAGCTGGAATTACTGGCAGCTGGAGATTGGAGGGACCCACGCTTCCGGAGAGTGGAGAGGCGACGTCAGCAAAAGGAAGGGAGGGGCAGGCCTGGATAAGTGCTGAATCATGGAGCCACACCCCATGGCCTATATAAAGGATCTGCTTTCTGGCATTCTTTGAGTCAGGCAAAGTCTAAATTGGATTGCTGAAGTCACATCCTGGTCGCCTGCCTGCCCTGAGAACTCTGACAGAACTTTGGCAAAGCTGCAAAGGCACGCTTGATACGGAATTCCCCGACCCGGCTGTCAGAGGAGGAGTGGGACACGACAATGATGTTATATTTCTGTGAACCTATGCATTCTTCATATAGCATATACCCATATTTTTTGGACTATAAGACTCTCCAGACTATAAGACGCACCTAGCTTTTTGGGGGAGGAAAACAAGAAAAAAAATTGCCTCTGCCTCCCAGCATCCATCCAGTATTCATCTGAACTGTTCGCTGTGGCCCATTCACTGCCACAGCCTGTTCACAGTGGCCCACTTGCTGTGGCCCATTCACTGTGGCCCATTTGCCGCCGCACATTCACCGCTTCCACCCGTTTGCCACAGCCTGTTTGCTGCCACCATGGACCACTTACTGTGGCCCATTCGCCACCACCGCGGCCCATTCGCCAGGGTCCATTTGCCACGGTCCGTTCGCCGTGGTCCATTGGCTGCAGCCTGTTTGGTGCAGCCTGTTTGTCACAGCCTGTTTGCCACCACCACCGCCTATTCTAAACAGCTGAGTGGCACCGCACCATCCCCTTCTCCCCCCATTGCAACATTCTCTGTGTAAGACACACTGAAATTTTCACCCACTTTTAGGGTGGAAAAAAGTGGGTCTTCTATTCCGAAAAATATGGTAGTTTGTTAAATTCATTATCCATCATGATTACCTGAAGAGTCATTTGCTGGGTAAACCTGAAAAGTTGTAATATTTCTATTAAAACATGGATTTTCTCTAATCAGGTGTCTTGATGTCTGTATATCAAAATTACAATTCCAGCATAGACAATTGGGTAATGGTATATAATGGCAATTGTCCAACACATCTAAATTTTAGGATTTGATTGAACATTTTAGGCAACCTACTTAATTTGAATTATAATAATAGAATTAATGTAATACAATGCAATTTGTCATTTGGAATTACTCACGTCTTCTTCATTTATCTTATATTTTAAACCATTCCCTTTATATCATTTCCAATAAGAAAGTTGCTATGTTTAAGCCTAAGGACAAATACATTTATTAGTATCTAATCAACTCTGAAAACTATAATGTTATTAAGAAATTTTTGGTATAAGATCTCCGGCAAGAAGCTTGAGTTTATAAGGTTGTAAATATTTTATCAACACAGAGGTAAATTTCAATTTCAATTTACCACAATGAACAAACTCTTGAATTAGTTTTCAAAGTATTGTAGGCTTAAGATCGAAGTTAAAATAAAATTTTATTTAAATATTTTAGTAGTTCCTGTTCAATTGCTGTTTAAAGCCAAATTAGCCATTTCTTGGTTTATTGGTTTAAAGCCTCATCACAAAGCAATCATACAAAGGTGCACAGCTAGAGGCATAATAAAATAGTTACTATTAAAAATATTTTCAAGTAATTAATAATTTAAGAAAATGATACAGAAGTGAAAACTTAATAGTATTTCTTTCCAACTAATAATATACATGTTGCATTTCCTTAACAGTCCCCAGACCAACATATTACAACTGTTGCAATGTTCCAGACCATCTGTGAAAGTGCTGGCAACCCCTATATATTCTCCATGAATAATAATAGTTCATTAACAGTTTAATCCTATGCATTTCTAGTCAGGAGTAAATTCCAATGAGTTCAGATTTATCCCTGTTAATAAGTATAGCAGAATAGATAACATAAAGTACTCCAGATGTTACTTAATATCAACTTCCAGCATCCCTATGAAGCATACTCAGGGTTGAAAAACAAGAGGTGAAGTTCAGCATTTAGAGTCCGCAAATTTCTTTTCTCTAGTGTATCAATTTTCAAAGTCCAGTATTACCAATATCAGTTTTTGAACCAATATGATTTATAACTATTGAGTATCTATGAATAATATGGTATGTGCACTCCCATTAGCAATATCTTTGATAGAAAAAGAGCTGAAAAAAATGGACTAAATCAACACCATCCTGAACTGTTCCATCTTTATCAATGATCTTGATAAATCTGCCAGAATAAAAATAGTGGGTATCCCCAGCTCCAAATGTGAGATTATTTAAATCACCACATGTTAGAATTCATATATGTAGTCAAATAGATAGCATCCCAATCGAATCCCTATCCTGATTACCCAACATAAGATATAACCATTCTAGATTGTAGTTGCTATTGACTGCTATATCTCTTCTCTAATCCTCAAGTCTATGGTGACACATGAAGTAAACAATGAGGAGATGCTCCTATCCTCTGTCCCACCCATGTTTTGCTCATTTGTGTTTCACATAATTCAATTTAGCAAAATAGAGAAGGTATAAACTAAACTACAGAGTAGGTTAGTCATACTTGTGCCATGATCTGCTAATGATAAAGTTACTAGCCAATTTTGGCATCATCTGACCAGTATGCCTTGTGATCAGCCAAAACTGAGGTGTTTTTTTCTCTCAAGAATTCTTACACTATTCTGTGCAAATTATGATTACCAATATGCATAATATCTTGCAATCCAACAGTAATTGGCAACTGAGCCTATAGGCTTCACAATTCCAGAATCTGACTGGATCTTCATCTCCTAGCCCCACTCCTACTTTGAGATAGTGATTTGGTGATTCCTGCTGCTATTAGCTCCATTGAGTTGGGAACTCATATGTACTCATTAGTCACCCCAATGTTTAAGAGAAATAAGATATGTGCCTTCTGGTGATTACAGTCAAAATACAGAAAATGAAATATCTATAGTGACCACAGTTTAGTTAGATGAAGTTAGAGGATTCAACTCTTCCTCTCCTGCTTGAAAAATAAACCAAACTCAAAAGCTATTAACAAGATGAAATTTTATATTAAAAGAAGAAGATAAAAGATCAAATATAAAAAAATCTTGTTGAATTATTAAAATGGAAGTATTCCATGTTAAAGAAGATAACATAGCGAATGGCTTTAGTCCTGCAGGGAGGGGACTTTTAATTTACATAAGAAAAATCCCAAAATAAAATATAGTATTCTATGTTGACTATAAGATGACTCAAACATAGCAAGTGCTATCTCCCAGATTATCAGAAAGTGAGAGTACAAAATATCACAGATCCCAGGAGTTTTGACTGATGTCGCAGCAAGATCGGAGGTGAGAAGTGGGTCTCCATGCTCCCACACCAAGTTCTCCCTGTTGGAGGGCTCCAAAAGAAGTTAAAGCCACCCTGTAGGGGTGGTTAAGAAAAGAGAATCATCCTGCAGGTTGCAGAGAGCAGCAACTCTCCTGCTTGACCCAGGGCTTCTCTCCTCTCATCCACAACGAGGAGAAAAGGCAGGCATCATGGCTGCCATGAAGCTGGGACAGCTGAGGCAGCAAAGGAATGTGCAGGAGCAAGTGTAAATGAACAGTGACTGGAGCTGGGTGAGAAGATTCCTTTTTTATTTTGACCCTAACTTGAAAGAAAAAGGAAGGAAGGAAGGAAGGAAGGAAGGAAGGAAGGAAGGAAGGAAGGAAGGAAGGAAGGAAGGAAGGAAGGAAGGAAGGAAGGAAGGAAGGAAAATCCAGGAAAAAAGACTCTTAGAACTATTTCTTAAAGCAGCAAACAACCATAGAGAGAAAAATTCTAGACCCGAAAGAAAGGAATCAAGGGGAGAAAAGCTAAAGACCTTTTAAAATATAGAAAATTGGATTTTTAAACTGGGTAGGCATTGTTTTGGAAAAATATTATAAAATGCTGGAACTATTTCCTTGAATAGCTGACTTTGTTTCCATAAATTGAACTAAAATTGAATTAATCAATTTATCAGGTTTCAAACAATGCTGAAATCTAAGCTGAAGGCGCCATCTACTGGTGAAAGAAAAATATACCATACCCCTTCAAGCTTGGGAATAAACAACATTCATCTGGAGAACTGTGATGATATTACTATTCTATAACTATTTATGACTACCAGAGACTCTATTGTGAGAATAAAGAAGACTCTTAAGTAAAGTAAAGTGACTTTTGATTTGTGAAAAGCTGCCTGGACTATTTAAATGGAACTGATTTAATAATCCTGAGATGTAAAGAACTATGTATGTGTGTGTTTTCTTGAAATTAAATTACTATGTTCCCAGGATAAATATTCAACAAAATGGAAATAGAATCACAGCCGTATCACATTGTTTCAAAAGAATAACTGTTTAATACTGTAAAATTATTATTTATTGTTTGAGGACACATATTAATCTTTTAATTCCTTGAGCTGAGTTTTATCTTTCCACAAAGAACTTTGATGGTCTTCAAAATGTCACACTGTAAAGCAACTCTCCATTTTTTCAATTTATTGAAAAATTCATTCTTGGCTACTATCCTGTGATAGATCATTTAAAATTAAAATATTTAAACATTCAGTAAAAATTGCAGAGTTTATCTTGAATCAGAGGCTGTCATATAATGGTTGATTAAACCATTCCTTAAATTCTTTTATCATAGCTCCTACATAGCCTTCCTAACACTTGGTTTCTATATCATATCAAAGTCCAATTTTCATCATACAAAAGATGCTATAATGCTACAAGTCAGGATGGTTGTAAACAAGACCTCCCACAAAGAGCCCAGCAGGAGACAGCCTGTGTAAGAAGAGGAGAGAGTCTCAGGGAGGCAGTGGAGCAGCTTGGGGCCAAAATTCAGTTCATAGATATCTGAGGAGACCTGCCAATAAGTCTGCTATGAGACTCTATAGCAGTGGTGTGATGGCAGTATTGATCAGCTGGGCATTGGCAGACCAGAGAAGGAATTGCTCAACTCCAGGCCAAAGGCTAGCCTATGGAAGAGCTAGGCTACAAGTCCACCAGAGAACCAACTGGCCAGAGCTAGAGTTTATTGTGAGACCAGTGAGTCACACCCGGATAGAAGAGTAGTTTGCACAGCTCAATATGGAGCAGTTCAGATAGTGGGTGAAGGTCAGAAGATCAGTTGAGAGGCTGGAATAACTGGGCATCTGGCAGGAGGAACAGCTGAGCCACTAACACAAAAACAATTAGGCATCAAAGTTCATTTCCCTTCTGGAAACTGTAGGAGAAATACTTGGCATGTCAGTGCATATTCTGAATGGTATGCATTCATTCAAGAATTTAACAGTGCATCTTAAATATTTTTAATCTTATTGTCTAAGACAGTGGTTCTCAACCTTTATAGTGCTGCGACCCCTTTAATACAATTAATACAGTTGGCGACCCCAACTGTAAAATTATTTTCATTTTGAATTTATCGCGCCTGAAGCCGTATTGACTAGCGATCTGAACTGCTTGCGATTGCCTTGAGGACGGAGGCATTAAAGCAGAGACTCCTCCCCTATTAAGTTTATCGCACCTGAAGCCAGATTAGGCTAGCAATTGGGAGTGATTGCAGCTGGCTTGTGAGGGAGACATCAGAGCAAAGATTTCTCTCTTTTTTAATTCATTGCGCCTGAAGCCGAATCGGATAGCGATTTGAAGAGCCTGCTGCTGGCTTGTGGAGTCAACCATTGGAGCGTGATTCTTCGACTCGCAAGTATACTTCCCATATTTCCGATGGTCTTAGGCGACCCCTGGCAAATCATCATTTGACCCCCAATGGGGTCCCGACCTACAGGTTGAGAACCGCTGGTCTAAGAGATGCTGGACACCAAGGGCAAGTGGCATTTAAAAGCCTTGTATATTGTATTCTCTAACTGGAATGTTAAAAACAACTGGAAGTTAAGAGATAGAGTAGTTAAGGAATGATTCATATACTGCTTTCAGGGGAAATATTGTCTTCACAATGGGAATATAACCACTTAAGTTTTCCAAGGTAATATAAAAAAGGTACAAGTCTGGTCAAATCATTTTAGCTCCCAAACATAAGAACTGAATTTTGAACATACTTGCTAATCCAAGACAAATCACTAAGAAAACTGTAAACAGGAAACAATAAACAAGTCAATACTGAAAATTTATTTATCAAGTTAAAATATGGTTCTGTGGAAAATAAAACTCAAATCTCATATGTGGCATAAAAGTGTATATAACATTATAATCCCTAAATATTTTAATCAGAATTAAATTCTGCATTATATTTACTTTTTATGTATGAAGTTATTTTTGACATTGAAGCATACTCCCGCAATTCTTCCAAAGATCTCAAAGGTATTTTCCAATAGAGATATATAAAATTCTTCTACAGTAGCTATTGGCCAATTTAATGCTAGTTCTGTGAATCTGAACAAAATATATGATTTAGAGAAATTTAGTAAATGAACTTAGAGTAAATAGAATTACAACCTTCAAAATGTGTATAATGAATGATTTTCTAGTGTTTGTGGGCTTTGCAACACGGCCACCACGTATTTTTAAAAAAGGATCCAACCACTGTATTTTTAGAATTTTTAGACTCATTTTAGAAATCAGCATTGGTATAATGTACCAAAACAAAGATTCTTTCTAAGTATAATTTTCAAATCTATAACTTACACTCAGATTCTATATCAATTTGTCTTTCCACTAAATGAATTTCTTAGTATCTTTAAAAATTTAACAACAAAGCGAGAGGTGAATAACTGAGAATTTATCTTTTCCTATAATTTTACTAAACAGTTACTTAACATGGCATGGCCTTTTACAGTTCATTTACTTCTATCTGTATCAGCCCAAATATATCTATGCAACTCCTGTGGGAGATTTGTTCTTTCTATCAAGGTTATAACAACATATGGAGATATAATCCATTCTGAAATCCACACTAAGCTGATACCACAGTCTAAAATTTAGCGCCACCTGCATCTGCTTCTTTGCATGTGATGCTATTTTGCATTTGCCTTGAAGGACCTCAGGATTCTACTAAACAAAAGCAAAATAGATCCAAACCATATATTTTTCAAACCTCTACGATGGGTTGCATAAGTTGTAATTGGAGGAAGTTATGGAATGTGTCTCGACACAATTACAATTCCTGCAGTGTCTAAGGAACAATTAATTACTGTTAAAGAAGTGAAGTTGTACAATGTCAATTTGCCTATTAATACAGAGTTATAAATAAAAGGACTTTTATTTATTTACATTGCTACTGCTTCCAAATCTGCCAAGACAAGATATTTGTGGAAGGACAATGCATTACAAGTTAAAGAAGCAATCTGTCAAGGCCCAGTCAGAGCCCCGGTCTGAAGAGGAGCAGATGGAGCCTGGGCTGACGGAGGGGATGGCACACTCCCTATGGCCCAGGAGGAATGACCTGGGGAGGAGGATGAGGCAGTCCCTGGGTCCCTTGGGCCTCGGAAGAGTAAGCAGAGAGGAAAAAAGAGCACCAAATGACCAAGAGAGGTGGGAGGAGAGGGAAACGGCAGGCAGCAGAGCAGAGGAGGGATGGAGCTCTGGAGACAAGCAACCGCGTCCCCCACCCCAACCCTGAGTGCAGAGAATTGAGAGGAGGAGGAGTCAGCTCAGGGCCCCTCCCCTCCTCACAAAGTTCACCTGGGGAATAGTATTTAGGTAGATGCCATGAGGAGGGGCTTTTGCCAGGAACAAGTATTTGTTTTCGGATTACACACCCAGCTTTGACTCAGACCTTTTGCCTTGCTGTGAAGACTGCTTTTGCCTTACTTCAAGGACTGCTTTACTTTGCTTTGAGGGCTGTTCTTGTCTTGTCCTAGCCTTGAAGACTTTGAAATTGCCTTTGTCTTATGCCTGGAGTTTTGCATTGTGGCCTGGCTGATTAATCTATGAACAGTGGTTCGGGGGACTGACTGTGGAATCTTACTGGTCAGTGGAGGGTCATTTGTTTAACCATTCCCAGGAGAAATAAAGACCTCTCTGGAGGCTTTCCTAACCATGACCAGCTGGGTCATAACACAATCTTTCAGGTGTTCTTGAATTACCACTATTCATTTCCATTGCCCATATGAACTGACCTTTGGGTGTTGCAGGGATTCTGGATTCACCAAAATCTGGATGACCAAAGGTACCCTCTATTGACAAATATATTAAGAAACAACAACCATACTTTGCATCATGGAATAATTTGGCTGCCAGTCTTTATTAATTAACTGAATCCAGGGTTTTGAATCCAGAAGAGTATCGACAGAAAACTCAGATAAGAAACTGCAAAAGAACACCTCACAATTTTAAGATAAAAGATCGCATCATAGAAATGATTGCTTTTTTAAAAAAGAGTGCTTCCGTAAGAAAATATCTTTCCAAGTTGGCTTACAGTCATCAAAGATGAAGTCCTAAAGATTACTTTAAAACCACTTTTTTATATTGATTCATTCAACACAACTTTGTTCAGGACAGCATAAATATTTGCATCAGCTGTAATAATGAGATATGATTATTACAACCAACCAACATAGATAGATGCATTCAGAATTTACATTTTTCCTTTTTCAGCAAATTCATTGGATATTTTATTCTGTGCCTTAATACCAATAAGGAACTGTAGAAAACGAAATTCACTTTTCCAAATGTTTTTGTCTCTTTAGGAAATCAAGTTTCCAGGTGTAGGATGGGAAAGCAAAAGATGATCCATTGTTTTATTCCCCGAATCTGTGATGGAACAACTAAAGCATAGAGAAAAAGCATTTCCAGTCCTACTTTTAAGCTAGTGCTTCTTAAATTTTTGAAGATCATGGAATATCAAATACCTCTTTAATGAGAGGTATTTATGATGGAGCCAAAAAGAGAAAAATAAAACAGCAATGTAGACTCTTTTTCATAATATTCCTTATTTTCCTTTGCATATAAATACCTCGATATATATTAATACCTTAAAGAACCATTTTAGTCTAGTGGTTAAGGCATAGGCTAGAAAGCAGGAGATTGTGCGTTCAAATTCTGCCTTAATCATGCAAACCAGCTCTGTGACTTTGGGCCAGGCAATCTGTCTCTGTCCAACTCGCCTCATGGGGTTTTTGAGGGGAAGAAGGTGTGTTGGATATGTTCACGGCTGAGTTATTTGTAAAAATAATAAAGACAGGAAATATCTCTCTCTCTCTCTCTCTCTCTCTCTCTGTCTCTGTCTCTCTCTCTCTCTCTCCTCCCTCCCTCTCTCTCCCAATTGGTTGTATGCATCTGATAGTATAATTTATAAACATTAAGAGTGAGATCTGTTACAGAAAATTTAGTCAAAGTCACATTCCAGTTATGTCCATATTTGGGCAGCTTTAGTGAGTGTTGAAAATCCCTTGCTATAAATATGCATCAAGGAAAAAGGCAATAAAACCTTTAATGCTTTTTCACTTAGGTCTTTTATTTGTTTCAGCTTCCAACATACCTCCACATTGCCTGGGGAATATTGGTGCTATGCTGAACATAGCTGAAGACACATTGCTCTGCCTCTGCACCATATTGGCAGCTTGCAATATGAACAGGACCTGTTGTCACAAGCGGAGAGAAGACAGATTGAGCCAAAAAATAAAGAACAATACATGGCACAAAATTAAAAAGATGGTGGAAGTCAACAGCAGCAAAAGAGCTGGGCAAGTAAAGGGAGGTATTGAAAGGAAGCAGCATAAAAATAGGATTTAGAGAAAAAAGAACTGAGAAGAAAACTTGATTTTTAAAAGGCATTGAAAGGCATTGAAGCTCCTTCTCTCTATAGCAACTAGGAAGCGGGGATGCCTACTCAGAAATGGTTCCTCTATCACCATGATGGCAAACCCATGGCATGCATACCATAGCATGAGCTATGAGCATGAGCTCAGCTCCGGCCAGCTGATTTTCGGGCCTTCTGGGGACCCCAGAAGTAGAGAAACAGGCTGTTTCCTGCCTCCGGAGGGGCCTGGGTGGTGGTGGGGAAGGCCCATTTTTCTCTCTCAACTGGCTCCAAAGCCTCTCTAGGAATCATGGGGGGATGAAAACGGCCTTCCCCACCCCCTGGAGGTCCTCCAGAGGCTGAAAACAACCCATTTGCCAACTTCAAATGGGCCATTTCTCCATATGGAGGACCTCTGGGGGGTGGAGAAGGCTATTTTCGCCCTTCTCAGACTCCTAGAAAAGCTCTGGAGCCAGGTGAGAGAGAAAAACGGGCCTACTGGGCCATCACTGCCAGGAGTGTGGGGGTCACACATGCATGTGCAGGGGTGGGGTGCATAGAATTATGGCTGTGGGCACGCATGCGTGCGACCCTGTTAAGTTCGGGCAATAAAGAGGCAGGAGACCAGTGAGTGACAACAGCTCTTTAGTTTATAGTGATCCCAGCAAAAGACTACAGGCAAAACCCCCTCTTTAAATATTATTTTGGCTGAGGTTTCAACCAATCAGCAACGTGCTAGTTCCCGCCCAAATTTCCCTCCTAAAGTTTAAATACATTACACTCCTTCCCTCCCAGAACGCATTGTACCCATATTTACATAAAATTTGCAAGTTATTTCTCCACGTAGTCACGCAGGTAGACAGGGCGTCTCCTAACTCTTTCTGACCTGCGCAATTCATTCTCTGGGAGTGAGTCGAGCTGGCCGGAGGGACTGTTTGTTCCTCCCAGCTCCTCCTCCGGGCCGTCCGGCCCTAGATTATTGGCAGAGTCGTCCCTGCTGTCTTCAGGAGGAACCGGTTGGCGTCGCTGGACTTCATCGGATTCAGATAAGTCCTCCGCTCGCCTCGGTTTGAGTCAGCTGTAGATTCAAACATTTGATAGTCAGGGTCTGGCTGCTTGGTGTCTGTATTATTTGGTATTCGTTTTCTTAATTGGTCTATATGGCGTCTCCAAACCCTGCCATCCTCCATGTCTACTATGTATGATTTTGGCCCGGTTATGCCTAGAATTGTCCCTTTTAACCATGTTGGGCCTTCGCTATAGTTGTGTGCCCATACTGGGTCACCCGCTGTCATCTCCCTAGTTTTTTCTTGGATATTCTTGTACCCATCTGGTGTGTAGGTTGGGTTTAGTCGGTCTAATGGGCACCTGAGTTTCCTGCCCATCAATAGTTCCGCTGGGCTGCGGCCAGTTGTCACACAGGGGGTTCTATGTTGGACTGCTAGGAAAATATTGATTTTGGTTTGCCAATCTCCTGGACTTATCCTAGATAGCGCTTCCTTGGCACTCCGAACGAAATGTTCTGCAAGTCTGTTCGTCGCCGGGTGGAAAGGCGCCGAGAGGACATGTCTGATGCCCTCTTCCGCTAAGTACCCCTCGAACTGGTTTGCCGTGAATTGCGGGCCGTTGTCGGAGACTAGGGTGTCGGGCAGGCCGTGTGTTACGAATAGATGCCTCAGGACTGTGATTACTGCTTCGGCCGTCGTGGTTTTCATAAGGATGATTTCTAACCATTTTGAGTAGGCATCTACTACAATTAAAAAGGTCTGCCCATGGAATGGCCCAGCAAAATCTATGTGAATCCTGGACCATGGCCCCTGGGGTTTCTCCCACTCTCTGATTGGGGCTGTAGAGGGTAGTGGCCTTGACTCTTGGCAGGATTGGCATTTCCATACCCTGTCGCTAATGTCCTTATCCATTAGGGGCCACCATACATAACTTCTCGCCAAACTCTTCATTCTCACAATCCCCGGGTGGCCCGCATGCAACAGTTCTAACACATTTCCACGTAATTTTTCTGGGATAACCACTCTATCCCCCCATAACAGACACCCCCCTTGAACCGACAGTTCCGATCGTTTTTTCGCATAGTCTTTGAAACGCTCGCCCGGCGCAGCGGGCCATCCCCTTTGCACCCAACCGATTACAGTCCTTATTGTAATGTCCCTGTACGATGCCCTAGCCACTTCCCTAGATGTGACTGGGACTGAGTCCAAAGAGTCAATGAGCAAGACGGGTGTCCCCGGGGTCGGGTCTTCGATAGTCTCTGGTAAAGGGCGCCTGCTAAGAGCGTCCGCATGCCCTAAGTCTTTTCCTGGCGATGGAGCAGTTTGTAAGAGTATGCTGCCAGGAAGATAGTCCATCGGGTAAGCCTGGGTGAAAGTGCAACGGGCGTTGGGCGGTCGCCCACTAGGAGTCCCAGTAGGGGTCTATGGTCCATGACAATCTCGAAATCTCGCCCGAATAAGTATTCATGGAATTTCTTCACCCCGGAGACTATAGCCAATGCCTCCCTATCTAGCTGGCTGTAATTCCTTTCAGCTGAGGACATTGTTTGGGAATAATACGCTATAGGGGCTTCTGTTCCATTCGGTAACCTATGGCTGAGGACAGCCCCCACTCCGTAGGGAGAAGCATCGCAAACTAGTACTAGTGGCAACGTGCCATTGTATTGGATGAGGAGGCTATCGCTGGACAACAGGTTTTTTACCCCCTCAAATGCCTTAGCCTCCACTCTGCCCCAGGACCAAACAGCTTTCTTTGCTAGTAATTTATGTAGTGGTTCGGCTAATGTTGCCTTATTCTTTAAAAACACCGCATAGAAATTAACAAGCCCTAAGAATGCTTGTAATTCCGTTTTATTTTTGGGAGCTGGAGCCTTCCTGATGGCCCGTACCTTGCTCTTGGTGGGGTGGATCCCTTTCCTGTCTATTCGGTATCCCAGGAACTCTACTGACTCCACCCCAATTTGGCATTTGTTAAGCTTAACCTTAAGCCCCGCAGACCTGAAAATGCCCAATACCTTCCTTAGTTTTACCCCTAGTTCATCTAAGTTTTCTGCCGATACCAATACATCGTCGAAGTATGGTACCACCCCGGGTAGACCCTGTAACAGTCGTTCCATTAGGTTTTGGAACAGCCCTGGAGCCACACTAACTCCGAACTGGAGTCGCGTGCATTTGAAAGCACCCCGGTGCGTGACAATTGTCTGTGCCTCGGCTGTGCTGCTATCTACAGGTAGTTGTTGGTAGGCTTGAGCCAAATCGAGTTTGGCGAAAACCTGCCCTTGTCCTAACGAGTGCAGCAAGTGTTGCACTACCGGGACGGGGTATGCGCTTTTCTGCAATGCTTTGTTAAGCGTTGCCTTGTAGTCAGCACAAATCCGGACCAATCCGTCCGGTTTGACTGGGGTCACTATGGGTGTCTCCCATTTTGCATGGTCGACGGGGACTAGTATTCCCTGGCTTACTAGTTTGTCTAACTCCCGGTCAATCTTGGGCTTTAGGGCGAATGGGACCCTCCGAGCCTTTAACCGGATAGGGGTAACTTGTGGGTCTAAGTTGAAAGAAATAGGGGTCCCCACGTACTTGCCCAGGCAGTCCTTGAAGACGTCCTCGAACTCCTTCAGTAGTTCATCCTTGAGGTTAACGTCGTTTCTGTAGACCCCGGTCACTCCCATGCCCAAAGCTCGGAACCAGTCCAGCCCTAGCAAACTCGGTAGAGCTCCATCTACTACGGTGATTGGCAGGGTCTTCTTGTGCTGTCCATACTTGACTTGGACGGACGTGACCCCTCGAACAGGGATCCGATTTCCTTGGTAGTCTTGCACTCTTAGCTTCTGGGTTTGTAGCTGGCGCTTAGCGATGGCTGGCAAGTCTCTCACGATGGTGTCCCAGGACATAATTGTGATTGATGAGCCGGTGTCTACTTCCATTTGGCACGGTACCCCTTCAATGTAAGTTTTGGTAAAAATCTTCTTTTCTAGTTGTGTCGATGTGTGGCCCACTCTCACAGTGGTCTGATTTAACTTCGCGCCCTTTTTGAATGGACCAATCCCGGGCCGCTTCGCTGCTCCGGCGCTCTGATTGGTCGGTTTGAATTTTTGGCGGGAAGGTAGGGGGGCTCGACAGGCCTGAGCTATGTGTCCTTTCTTTTCGCACCGCCGACAAACCGCATCCTTGAACCTACAGTTTTGTCGTTGGTGTTGGCCCCCACAACTCACACACTCGTCCCGGTCACCTCTCTCCGGCCTGCCGGTGTGGAAAACCTCTTCCTCTTCCTCACCTTCCGATTCGGCCTGGACTTCCTCGCTGTGGACCGGTGTTGTTTTCGCTCCGGCACCCTGCGCGTTCGGCTTTTGCAAGGTTTCCGCTGCTTTGGTGGACATTTCGTGAGCCCTGGCCTCGTCCAAGGCTATTGCCAAAGTCAGGTTGCTCTTAGACAGCAGCCACCTTTGCAGTCGGATGTCCCTGACCCCACAAATGAGTTGTTCGAGTAAGGAGTCCTCCAAATCTCTGTACTCACAGTGGTTCGCGGCTTTTCTCAACGCGGCCATGTACACGCTTATCGATTCGCCCTCTTGCTGTACCCGTTGCCTCAACTCGAACCGTTGGACGAACTTTGAGGGTACCGGTGCGTAGTGCGCTCGAAGTGTTGTTTGTAGTGTTTGCCACGGTACCGATTGTACCGGCATTGGCTCTGAAAGTGACTCCATGGTATCGAAAACCTCTGGACCACAGTGGCTTAGGAAGTACGCTCGCTTCCGATTGTCCGAGACTCCTTGGAGTTCGTTCGCTTCGAGGAAACACTCGAAACGAGCCATGTACGACCCCCATTTCTCCTTGGCTGGGTCAAATGGCACTGGCGGCGTGTAGCTAGACATCGCTAACTATCCGCCCTTGAAACTGGCTGGGTTCGTGAATTCCTTTGCTTCTTCAGCTCTTTTCCCGATCTCACTGCCTCAATATCCCACCCTCGTCGCCAATGTTAAGTTCGGGCAATAAAGAGGCAGGAGACCAGTGAGTGACAACAGCTCTTTAGTTTATAGTGATCCCAGCAAAAGACTACAGGCAAAAACCCCTCTTTAAATACTATTTTGGCTGAGGCTTCAACCAATCAGCAACGTGCTAGTTCCCGCCCAAATTTCTCTCCTAAAGTTTAAATACATTACAGACCCCACCCCCCACCACTCCTGGCACGTGATGGCAAAAAGGTTAGCCATCACTGCTCTATCAGAATAAGAAAGAGGAGCAGCCTAGGAGCACCTGGAAGAGGGATTCAGCTGGCAGAACAGCCAATGGAGGGGAAGCACCTAGGGATCACAGCTACAACAGCCTAGATGAGTTGTAAGAAGAAAGAGAGGAAGAGACAGTTCATAAAGGAAGAAGCTGGGCAAGAAATTTACTCAATGGCAGCAGACATCAAAGAGGAACTCAGGGATGGTAAAACTATAAAGAGATGAAGAGTTTGTTTGTTTTGGCCATGAGGGGGAAGTCATTGGCTACTGTAGTTTGACATGTGCGCTGCTTTCAAGTTGCAATCCTACAGTTACTTTCAAAGGATCAACCTTGCCATCTAGCAAGGGTGTTGTCTTTGAAAGTGCATTGGGACTTTAAGTTTCTATTGTACATTTATTTATTTACTTATTTTTAAGATTTATAAGGCTGCCCAAATCAAACAGTGTAACTCTGGGCAGCATATCACATAAACACACAATAAATCAAAAAGAAGAAGAAATAAAACCATATAGCAATAAACAGACGATATATAAATACAAGATATAAAATGCATTTTATTTCCCTGCTATACAGAAAAGAAAGGAATTCATCACACTGATCCCCAATAGGGTTGTTTAATGTTCTTCCTATTCTAGTGTAAAAGAAGGGTTTTTTTCTATCTTTAACTGTGTTATTTTTTTGTCAAATAGTCTGAATAAATATGAATTGTAAATCTATTTTCTATTCCCGATCTAGTGGAGATCATTCTGATATTTTTACTGGATTTTCCCAGGAAGAGTTTGGAAGTCTATTTGCATAGCAGCTCAAGTTCTAAACATTTACAGAAAATGTATACAGTAGTGAGGGAGAGCCCAGAAAGTTTCTTGGGGAAATCTGTTCTCATATTTATTTATTTTTATTTATTTTTATTTTGTCACACAGTATATATAAGCATAAGCATGAAATAACTATACAATATATAAGCATATATATAAGTATGAGTATGTAATAACTATATTAATTGGATATAACGAAAAGAAACAATAGGACAGGAACGGTAGGCACGCTTGTGCTCTTATGCACGCCCCTTATAGTCAGAAAAGTCTAACCAGCTCCTTCTGAATATGACAGCAGATTTCCCCAAGAATCTTGTATAGGAAGTGAAAAATGAAAAGTGAAATGAAAAGACGTCCAGTTCACCAAGTATGAGTTTACTCAGGTAGCTTGGAAATTGTAATGAGGATGTCAAGGAAACTACAATTCAAACTGAATAGACTTTGACCACAAAATATCATGTCACACTGGCAGAAACATTTCTTCCCACTGATGTGTAATAGGGGAAGGCCTATGGAATGTCTTAAGAGCAAAAGTGATGCCCGGCAAACAGCGCTGAGCTCAATATTTCTTGACAGTGTTGCTTTCAGAAATTCCTTCTGTGTTACTTATTTTCTTCCAAATAGAATCTTGGACAGCCAAAGCCTATCTGAAAAACACAGAAAGCATGACAATTCCGAAGAAGGGAAAAACTGATCAGAATAATAATGTAGTAGAGTGTTTACTGTTCCTAATCTAAACCTTCCTGTATTGCTAATAGACATGAGATAAACTACCTTCCTCTTAGCTGAGTAACATTGGTTTCTACAAATTCTTAAAGCAGGATCTAGGTACTCCACTTTGTGTGTTCATTTACTGACATAATACAAATATTATGTATCTAATTCACAGAACTTATTTTTACTGAAGCAGAATCTTCTGTGACAGTTGGTCAGTCAAGTATATCTTTTAACACACACACACACACACACACATATATATATATATATATATATATATATATATATATATATATATATATATATATATATATATACATACATTAATACATACATACATACATATCCCTCATATATTGTTTTGATAGCTGTCAAGTTTTATTCTTTGTTTTTAGCATCATATTGTTTTATTACTCTGTGTGTTTTGATCTGTAAATTGGCCAGTCACTGGGAGTCAAGTGATATATTAAAAAAGGTAACAGATAAGATAAAAATGCATTCATGAGTCCTAACCTACCATATTTATCCAATAAGAAGACAATCTTAAATGTAATACTATTTCCCTTGCCACAGATTGTCAGAAAGATAGGATAAACCCAGACAAAAATGCTGTAGAGCTTAGATTTCTGCCTTGTCAAATCTTGGATTACCAACTCCATCTAAAAACAATGTACTCAGTATATAACCTTAATCAGTGGTGGGATTCAAATAATTTAACAACCGGTTCTCTGCCCTAATAATTTCTTCCAAAAACCAGTTCACCAAACTGCTCAGAAAGTTAACAACCGGTTCTCCCGAAGTGGTGCAAACTGGCTAAATCCCACCACTGACCTTAATGCTACAACTGTCATCTCTTACATCAGAACCCTTGACCTTCCTCCCTTCAGCAGAAAGAACAGAAATGCAAAATGGATAATAGTACATGGTTTTCAGAAGTGGCAGAGGCTGTGGAAGAGCGTTCTCCAAAAATGCTTCAAGATCAAAGGCTCCCTGCGATCCAGAGCTGCCTTGGATAGGCTACAGGGGCCTGTCAATAGAAAGAGAACACCACCTGATGGTAATTGGCATGAGGCAGATCTTGATGATCACACATGATTGGATTGTGGATTTTTTAAAAAATGAAATATACTGTAAAGAACTGTTTCTGTTTTGTTTGGCGACAGGGGGCTGGCACACCAGCATAGTCACGTTAGACATTTTCGAAATTTTTGACATGCTGAGCTCAAAAGGTTTGCCAACATTGCACTAGAGCAGAGCTATCAAACTCACGGCCCTCAGGCCGGATGCATCACACACTGGCCAAGCCCATGCCCAGTGTAGCAAAGGGGGGGGAGTCCCAATATGTCACGTGACACCAGCGTGATAACATGAGTTTCACACCCCTGCACTAGAGGCTCAGGTAGGCTTGGTAGCATGGACTGCCTTTCATCAGTTTTGGCCTTCCTTCATGCTTTGGTAGTTTCCTGGATGGTTTCCTGGATGGTTTACTGCAATGCATTATATATGGTGCTGCCTTTGAAAAACAGGCCAGAAAGTTTAGTTGATTCAAAACAGAACAAACTGCTTCCTTGGAGTGGCCAATATGAACATATTATGTCAGAATTTCATCATCTCTACACTGGCTGCTCTACACCACCTATTGGTCTCGATTCAAAGTGCTGGTTTTGACCTTTCAAAGCCATAAATGACTTCAAGCTAAGTTACCTGAAGGAACATCTCCTTCTGCATGTACCTACCTGAACCTAAAGATCTTTTAACAATATGGAGTTTCTATTAAAAAAAGATATTTTTTTCTCATTTATAAAAGACCCTTCCAAAAAGTTAAATTGATGCTACATCAGGAGTCCCCAACCTGTGGGCCGCAGCCCACTACTGGGCTGTGGCCTATTTGCAACTAGGCCATAGTCCAACTCATACAAGCAGTGGGCACCAACACTCGCAGCCCAATTCATGCTCACAGCTGGCACCAGCGATTGCAGCCCTATTCGCACCTGCAGCAGGCACCGGTGCTCGCAGCCCCATTTGTACAAGCAGCGGGGACTGCCACAAGTGGTGGACACTGGAACTTGCAGCCCCATTCATGCTCACACGAATGAAGCTGTGTGTGTGTGTGCATACGCACATACTTGCCCATCGCACAAAGCCATCACCTCTTTCCCCCCCCCCCGCCCCCATGCTGGGCTGCCAACCTGTAAAGGGTGGACAATGCTGTGCTATATTAACCTCATTTTGGCAGCAAGTGAAGACCGGTTTTCTCAGGCTTTTTCATTTTCATTTTTCATTGAATTTTAATTAAATGTTAATAGTATTTCAATTTATATTTTTAGATTTGATTGACCAGCATCTATTGCATAATTTTTATTATGACCATTTTGTATTTTATTTGTGATTATTGTATGTTTTAATTCAAATTATATTCTTAGCATTTTTATTTTAAAATGCCTGGAGAGATTTTGTGATTGGATAGTTTTTTAAACATTTTTTTTTGAATGGCTAGTCTAGAGTTTTCTACATATAAGTAACTTAGGTAAAGGTAAAGGTTCCCCTCACATATATGTGCTAGTCATTGCCGACTCTAGGGCGCGGTGCTCATCTCCGTTTCAAAGTCGAAGAGCCAGCGCTGTCCGAAGACGTCTCCGTGGTCATGTGGTTGGCATGACTCAACGCCAAAGGCGCATGGAACGCTGTTACCTTCCCACCAAAGGTGATCCCTATTTTTTCTACTTGCATTTTTAGGTGCTTTCGAAACTGCTAGGTTGGCAGAAGCTGGGACAAGTAACGGGAGCTCACCCCGTTACACAGCAGCACTAGGGATTCAAACTGCTGAGCTGCCGACCTTTCGATCGACAAGCTCAACTTCCTAGCCCCTGAGCCACCATGTCCCTACATAAGTACCTTACCTCTTGGTAAATGTACTTTGCTACAACATTCCTTGCAATGTTGTAACAGAGATCAACTGAGTTAGATTTCCATTTAAAAAAGACAGATATATTCTGAGTGCACATAGATAAAATCTATAGCACCAGGTAAGTGCTCTGTAAAAATTATATTCTGTCCTTGCTAATGTACTAAGTGATGGAAAGCTATTGAACTTTTGTTACTGAGAAGGTGCATTATGTCAAAATTATTGATGTTTGTTGGTTCGCAGTTAGGCAGCTCAGACATATTAGCCATTTCACATATTGGGTATTGCTTGTTGTGTGTTCTTCTCTGAGGTAGTGGCTTAATTATCCCAAGCTAAATAACATAATTATCTTGCTTCAGGACTGGTTGGTTTGGTTTGCTGCAGTTATTTATATACATATGACAGTATGATGGTAAATATAAATTTAACACATTAAAAATTGTTATTAGATAGCCTCTTGTCAAAGTTCAGTTTCCAGCAATACTTGAGCTTTTCTGTCAGATACTGCTAGCACACAAAGAACTGTGATATGATATGCTATCTTTGATAGAAATGTTTAGATTAAAAAATAGATGCTGATCCTTCCTGATTTCTCTATAAACATATTAATTTCAGAATTTATGTATGGCATTGGATGATGGATTAAAGCTTATTGCCTCCATAACTTTGTTCACGGTTGGGAAAGGCAGCAAAATAAACCAGATAATTCATTTTTAGCATAAATTAGTAACAATGATACTTCATAAAATTCTGTTATATCATAATATTGTTTACATTACAAGCCTGTCTTCCAACATAGTAATATTTGGGACTTAACCCTCTCTTACCAGAGAAACTTATAAAATTAAGAATAATCAATACCTCCAAATTTTTTGCCAAACCTTGAAAAACCATCAATAAATCTTCTCTAATTTTTTTATTAGTCTCTTTAATTTCTTCCCTAAGTTGATCCTTCACACCATGAATATTATTCATAATTTCTTTAAATCGCTCTTCAGAAACTCTGTTCTGTTCCTTTAATATATCTTCTAAATTAGTTTCAGACCCCCTTCTCGTCATGGGAGCTTTTGGTGGCTTAAAAGCCATTTTAATTTAAGTAAAGTCTCTAATTAAAATTAGTAAATCTCAAAGTCTCAAAAAGTCTCCAATTAAAGTTGTAAAATAAAAACTTTCACCTTGCCTCCTCTGGAAAGCTTCTATTCAGCTAAAATCCACAAAGACAAACTTCGCTTTCTCTCACAAGCAGCCTCCAATCCACTTCCTTTCAGACGCCATTTCTTCCTTCACTAAGTTCAAGTAAGAAAAAGTTTTCCCCTTTTAAAAAGGAGTAGAAGTCAGCTCTCTTCTTGCTTCCCCAGTAATCGATCGCTTGTATTTGTCCCCGTCTGCTTGAAGTTATTCAAAACGGAATCAATTGAGCAGAGGTGGGCGTTTTCCTCTTGTCCTGCTTAATTAACAGGATCGAGCCGAGTCTGGAGGGGGCTGGGTTATGCAGGCAGCCGTCCGAGACTCTGCATAAGAAAGCAGAGCCCCTGGGGCAATCTTCTGCTATCCAGCCGCTCTGGCTAATTCTCTTTCACCCAGAGAAAAGCTTTGAAGCTGGCTAACAGTCGTTCTCCCGCTGTTTCACCAGCTTTTACAGAATCTCAGTTCGGGACGCCATTCCAGGCGTCCTTCTCGGGGAAAACGAAACCACCGGAAGTAATGGAGGATAAAGTGGAAGTAATTAGTCAAGCAAATCAGTATTTGGATAATAAAGTTGGAGAGCTTCAAAATAAAGTGGATAAAAATGAGGATCATGTGGTGGTATTGCAATATAGAGCATTGGAGAAGGCTTTGAGAATTAGGGGTCTTCAAGACCGAAAGGAAGAAGACCTCAAAAAAGTTATATCAGAAGCCGTAGCTGAAATGTTAGGCATGGACCCTCGAGAAGTTGATTTTCAAATTGATAAGGCATACAGGGTTAATTCTTGGGTAGCGAGGCAGAAAAAGCTTCCAAGAGATATTGTAATTTATTTTTTAACTTCTACAATAAGAAATCAGATTTTGCAAGCTACATACCAAAAGAAATTGCAAATAGCGGAACAGGAGGTGTTGGTTTTGAAAGAGATCCCTGCTAAAATGTTAAAGGATAGAAGGGATTTTAGGTTTTTTACACAAGAGCTTAAGAAGCATCAGATTCAATATAGATGGGAGGTTCCAATTGGTTTAACAGTATTTTTTCAAGGCAGGAGATATCGAATTGATACTGAACTGAAAGCAAAAGATTTTCTTTTTAATGTATTGAAAGTGGATGTAGAAACAGTGGATAAAAGTCTTCAAGAGAAACAGAGTGGGGAAGCTGAAACTGCACCGGTGATATCAGTCCCTCAAGAACAATCTCAGGAACAAAGAGTGACAAGGGGAGCTATTAGGCGTAAGGAGATGGAGGAACGACTTCAAAGACAAGAATGGGATTCTACTACTGAAGCTGTGGGAGGAGCCAAGCCGAAGAGTGAGGGTCTTCAGCTAATTGCTCAGAAGCTTCAAGAGGCCAGAGATGGCAAATAAATTTTTGACATGGAATGTTAATGGTTTAAATTCAGCACAGAAAAGAAGAAAAATATTCCATTATTTGAAACAATTTAAAAATGATGTGATATGTTTGCAAGAGACACATATAAAATTATCAGATCAGAAATATCTGATTAATTCGAAATTAGGTAAACATTTTGTTTCTTCTGCTCCGAATAAGAAAAATGGTATAGTTATATATTTGAAGAAAAATATATCAAGTAAATTAATTGAAACGGACATTCAAGGAAGATATATTGCTATTGAATTGATTTTAGAAGGAAAAAAGACACTTGTGATTGGCATATATGCACCTAATCAACAACAAGAAAAATTTTATAAATTGTTACATGAAAATTGACTTTTGGGACTATAAAACATTTATTATATTAGGGATTGGAATGGTGTAATGGACATTAGAAAAGATAAAAGAACTCTTTCTAAGAAAATTCCTATGCATGCAAAATTGCCTAAATCTTTTTGATTTGATGGAAGATTTTGAGTTGAAAGATATATGGAGAAGGCAGAATTTTGATGATAGAGATTATACTTATTTTTCGGATAGGCATCAATCTTTTTCACGTATTGATTTTATATTAATTACCAATGACTTGCTTTCTAGGGTTAGGAAAACAAAGATATTTCCAAGGTGTTTAACTGATCATAGTCCGGTATGGATGGAGTTGCAATATGAAGGTGGAAGAAGATCATGGAGAATAAATGAAAATTTGTTTAGATATGAGGATAATGTAAATCAATGTAAAAAACAAATGAAAGAATTTTTTGATTATAATTTGGGAAAGGAACTTCGATAGAAATGGTGTGGGACGAGCAAGGCCTTTATGAGAGGAAACTTGATATATATTAATAGTAGACAGAGGAGAAAACTACAAAAACAGCGTAGGGATTTAGAAGAGGAAATTCAGAGGAAACAACAATTATTGGTACATAATCCACATGATTTAAAAACTATTGAGGCGATAAAGATATTACAGAGTCAATTTAATATGTTAATGGCAGATCAGGTGGCAACCAATATACAATATGCTAAACATAATACTTTTTGTAATGCCAATAAATCAGGGAGGTGGTTGGCTTATATGTTAAGGAAAAGACAGAAAGCACGTACTATTGAAGGAATTGAATACAAGGGTAAAGTGCGATTTCAACAGGATAAAATTAAAAAAGCTTTCTTGGAATATTATACAAATTTATATGCCAGAGATACAATATTGAATATGGATATTGATAAATATTTGAAAGAATATAAGGTTAAAGGTTTAACTAATGAACAAAAGGAAGAGTTGAATCGGCCTATAACTTCTGAGGAAATTATTTTGGTAATAAAGCAATTAAAAATAGGGAAATCCCCGGGCACAGATGGACTTACAGCAATATATTATAAAAAGTTACAGGATGAGATAGTTGGTCCACTTATGGAGTTATTTAATCAGATATTGAGGGGAGGAGGAGTACCACCATCATGGAGGACTACTTTTATTTCATTGATACCAAAAGAGGATCAGGATTGTACTAAGCCTGGGAATTATAGACCAATTTCACTCTTGAATAATGATTATAAGATTTTTGCAAAAATAATGGCAAATAGGTTAATGGAAATTGTACAACAAAGGATCCACACTGACCAGTCTGGTTTTATAAAAGGGAGACAAATGAGGAATAATGTTAGGCAGATAGTGAATATATTGGAATACTTGGAAAAGAAAAATCAGATTCCGGCAGCGTTTATATTTTTGGATGCAGAGAAAGCTTTTGATCGTTTGCATTGGGAATTTTTATTTAAATTAACAGACAAAATGCAATTTGGAAATGGTTTTATACGAATACTTAGGGCAATTTATGGAGAGCAAACAGCTCAGATAATAATTAATGGTAGTTTGACAGATAGTTTTAAAATTGCGAAAGGAACAAGGCAGGGTGTCCTTTATCACCTTTATTGTTTATTTTATCTTTGGAACCTTTATTGGATAAGATAAGAGAGTTAAGGAGATAGAGGGTATTAGAATTAGAAGATATGAATATAAAGTCAGAGCATTTGCAGATGATTTGGTTGTTATGTTGACTCAGCCTATAAATTCAGTGTATATTTGTTGGAAGTAATTAATCAATATGGAAGGGTCTCAGGGTTTAAAGTGAATCAAAATAAAACAAAAGTGTTAACCAAAAATATGATTAAGAACCAGAAAGAAAAACTAGAGGAAATAACAGGATTTGAAATTGTAAAAAGGTTAAATATTTAGGAGTCTTTCTTACATTATCAAATGGAAATTGTATAAGAATAATTATGATGTGTTATGGAAAAAATTCAGAAGGAAATGAATACTTGGAAAAATTACAATTATCTTTGTTAGGAGAATAGCAGCTATAAAATGAATGTTTTGCCTAAATTCTTGTTCTTGTTTCAGATGATACCAATAATTAAGAAAGATAAAAATTTGGATGAATGGCAGATTGGAATTAATAAATTTATATGGGAAGGAAAAAGCGAGAGTCAAAATGAAAATAATGCAAGATACACGGAAAGAGGAGGATTAAAATGCCTAATTTAAAATTGTATTATGAAGCAGTTGTTCTTTCGGTATTAAGTGATTGGTTTAATTTGACGGAGGAAAGGATTTTGAATATAGAAGGTTATGATTTATTATATGGTTGGCATGCATATTTATTGTATGATAAGAAAGTAGATAAAGCTTTTAAGAATCATGTGTTGAGAATTTCTCTTCTGCGTGTCTGGAAAAATATTATTATAAGTTAAATTACAAAATTCCTATATGGGCATGTCCTAGGCATGATAGAGAATATAAATATAGAACAGGAACAAGAAATGATTACTTATAAAGATCTTTTATACAATGAGAGGAAATTTACAACTAAAATCTTTGGATACATTAAAAGAAGAAGGAGGAATTATACTTGGTTTCAATATGGACAGTTAAAGGCTAGATGGAAAGAAGATCAGAAAATTGGTATCATTCAAAATGAAGAAAATTTGGTTAAACAAATTAGAAATCAAACTCAGGGCATATAAAGAGATTGTATACTGTGTTGATAGAAATAGATTCTGAAAGAGATTTAATAAAGGATTGTATGATAAAATGGGCACAGAATATTCAAGAACCAATAATGTTGGAAACATGGGAAAAATTTGGGTTAGAAATGTTAAATTTACATAGCGCAGAATTTAAGGAAAATTTTTATAAGATGTTTTATAGATGGCATTTAGATCCTAAGAAATTATCATGTATGTATCCAGATATGCAAGCGAAATGTTGGAGATGTAATTGTGATGATGCTACATATTTTCATGTATGGTGGACTTGTAAGAAAATTAAGTCTTTCTGGATAAGAATCTGGTGGATTATGCAGAATGTTTTGAAGAAGAAGATAAAGTTCCTACCGCAATTTTTCCTTTTGGGAATAACAACGGACTGTACAGTGATTGAGACTAAGTTGATTTTGAACTTAATAACAGCAGCACGACTGTTGATTGGACAATATTGGAAGAAAAAAGAATTACCCACAATAGAAGAATGGATATTGAAAGTTTCCAATTTGGCTGAGATGGCTAAAATCTCAGCCTTCTTGAAAGACAGTACTCAAGAAAAATATTTAAATGAATGGAAGAACTGGATTGATTATATTCAAAATAGATATCAGATTAAGAAATTTCGGATTGCTTTTGAATGAAGGATGTTATTTTGATTTTAATGGAAGAAGTCAGGTTATGTGAGAGAAAGATTATAATTGTGTTAGATTTTAAAAATTTAATATATGAATGTTTTGTTTAAGGAACTATACCTTGTGTTTGCTCCGGGAAGTCCGGGGGGGGGGAGGGGGGTTTAGGAGGGAGGGGGGGAGGGGGGAAAAATTTAATTGTTGTAAAACTATTTTAATAAAAAAAAAAAAAAAAAAAAGAATAATCAATACCGATCAATGAAATAATAATGTAAAAGAAAGGGATGTAAATGTCACAGTATCAGAAGAGGAAAAGGAAAGCAAATGTAAATACCAGGCCCAGAAATTATATATTAGCATATTTTTAAATTGCACATTTTAAATTACTATGTGCTTTCTTGTGGACTGTTGTTTTCTTTTTTTGTTGATAATGCAGAAGCGATTGTCTAAATGTTTTGGTGATTTCTTCACATTGGTCAATCTTGTTACCAAAATTAGAAAATCTTTAAAATGGAACTGAAGGAGAAGGAAGTCCCAAAAAGCTGGTCATTCAACTGCACTAAAATAATGTTTCTGCCTTCCACCTCTCATTCTGCCGCAACCAAAAAGAATTGCTTTTGGTGGATGAAAGTTGAAGAAAATAAAATAAAATGTAGGTTTGCAATATAGCCAGTATAGCCATTCAATATACAGTTAAATTCCTTTCATCCGCAACTGATTCTCAGCCAGAATTTTTCAGATTCTCCAAAAAATATTTCAGTGGGCAGGACAGACAGATTCAAATCATACATATTGTTTTATACAACACACGGCTGCATAAAAAAAAATTGCACCTACATGTGTTCCTTATTTCTTGAAAGAGTTCTAGGAAAAGTGAGAATTCCATGCCATTGAATGGTATGGGCTGTGGGTGAAGCTTCTTTCCAGATTTCCAAAACTAGATTTTCAACTGTAACATCACCATCATCATCATCATCATCAGGGATGCATAGAGTTTCAAATTCATTTCCACAAAGATGTGTGGGGAAACAGGCACAAATTTAACACCTGTCTTCTGCTGTTTAAACCATTCCTCTGTTTTCCTGACATACTGCAGGTGTCCATTCCTAAATGCCATGGCACCAAACTGATGAAATATACATTGGAGTTCATGATGCAAGATCCATCATTTCATCTTTGCATTACAGATGCAGGTAGACCTCAATTTACAACCATAATTGAGCCCAAAATTTCTGTTGCTCATTGAAACAGTTGTTAAGTGAATTTTGCTTTATTTTACGATTTTTCCTGTTAAGTGAATCACTGTAGTTGTTTAGTAACATAGTTGTAAAGTAAATCTGGCTTCCCATTGATTTGTTTGTCAAAAGGTGATCACATGACCCCGGAAAACAGCAACTGTCATAAATGAGTCAGTTGTCAAGCATCTGAATTTGATCATGTGACCACAGGGATGCTGCAATATGCAAGTGTGAAAAATGGTCATAAATCACTTTTTTCAGTGTCATTGTAACTTTGAATGGTCAATTGTTGTAAGTCAACAATTTATGTTGTCCATAAATACAGAACAGATGGAATCAGCATCATGTTTAATGACTTCCCCTCCTTTTCTCCCATCCACACACCTGAATGATTGTTTACCCAGTAGAACCACAGCAATCATGCAACCCCAGGAAAAGATGCAACTATTTTAAAGAATTGCAGATAAGTGTTACATCTGCACCCCTGTATACCTTTTTGGAATCAAGTCTGGCAAACATGTATAATGGGCCCTATCCAAAAAAATGAATTTTAATGTGGAGAAAAGCAAAGTTTTACATTTAGGCAGGAAAAATCAAAGGTTAGGTGAGACCTGGCTCAAAAATAGTAACTGTGAGAGGGACCTTGGAATCCTAGTGGGATGGTCACTTGAATATGAGCCAGCAGTGTGCATCAGCAGCCAAAAAAGCTAAGACAATCCTGGGTTGTGTTGTGACCCAGGCCCAAGTAGGTAGTATGAAACTCATTCAGTGAAAAAGCAAACAAACTTTATTCGAACAGCTGAGAATTACTTCATTCTCAGTGTAGTTCAACTAAATTAAAGCAAATTCCTCCCAACACAAATTCCTCAGTCCTATCACAAACCTTGGTTCAATTAGGCAAACTGCCAAAGACCTTGCTTGGCAAACATTCAGAAGACACCAATACAAAAATAAATGCAAGAAGATGAAGCTACCAACGTTGTTTTCCAGCAAAGCCCAAACGCCGTTGCTGGTCTGTTTTAAGCCTTATGGGAGGGGCCAATCATGTCTTGGCCCTACTCCCGAGTCGTCCTCTTTGCTTGAGCTGCTCTTTCCTTCTGGAAGCTCTTCTCATGCGTGCATTAGGAACAGGCTCCTCCTGTTCCTCTGTCTTACTACTGTCAGGCTCTGGAGTCCGCACCTCACTCCCCAATGGCCCTGGCCCCACCTCAGCCGGGCCTTCCCCAGCTTCCAGGACTGGCCCATGCTCTTCTTCAGCCTCATCGCTGTCCGACTCCACTGCCAGCTCTGTAGGCTGCTGGCGGACCACAACAGGTTGCATAAAAAGAGGCATAGAATCAAGATCACATGAACTATTACATTTATAAATATAGGGCGCTTTATAAAGCCCTAATAAGACCATACCTGGAATACTGCAACCAATTTTGGTCACCATACTACAAAAAAGACCTTGGAATAAGTTCAGAGAAGAACAACTAAGATGATTAAAGTCCTGGAGACTAAAACATATGAAGAAGGGCTGCAGGATTTGGGTTTAGCTATAAAAAAAAAGAAGAATTAGGGATGACATGATAGCAGTATTCCAGTATTTGAGGGACTGCCACAAAGAAGAGGGGGTCAAATTATTCTCCAAAGCACCAGAGGTTGGAAACTAATCAAAGAGAGAAGCAACCTGGAATTAAAGGGAAACTTTGTAGCAGTGATGACAATTAACCAGTGGAACAGCTTGCCTTGAGAAATCATGGGTGCTCCATCACTGGAGATTTTTAAGAACAGACTAGACAGTCACTTATCTGAAATGATACAGGTTGTCCTGCTTGAACAGGGGATTGGACTAGAAGACCTCCAAGGTCCTTTCCAGCTCTATTCTATTCTATCTTATTTCCAAGCATTTGCTTGAGTCCCACACAAAATGATGTTGAAATCTTATGCTTGGCTTGAAAATGTGTGACCCCAAAACAAAACAAAAAGAAAGAGAACAGAGTTGAGCATTTCGGAAAGCAGAGAATGAGAAGTGTTCTCAACAGTTTGCAGAGGAGAAAAATCAAAGAATCCAAATATCTATCATCAAGACACATTTAGTTGCACTGATATCTTTAGTTGTAATAATATTTTTAGTTGAACATTATGATTTTTCTTATAAATTTGCTAAACACAAGGACACTAACTTTTAAAAGCCCTATCCTGAACTGCTTAAAGAGACGGGTTAATTTATCTTCCTACTTTTTTGGTGCGCCCAACATTTGCCTTTTGACATTTGCAACTGCTTATCTGTTCCATATTTTTCCACAAGAAAATGTTTTTATTTTATTTTATTTTATTTTATTTTATTTATTTATTTATTTTATTTATTTGTCACAACAGTATATATAAGTATAAGCATGACATATCTATACAATGTATAAGCATATATATAAGCATAAGTATGTAATAACTATACGAAATTGGATACAATCAAAGGGAACATTAGGACAGGAACAGTAGGCACGTTGGTGCTCTTATGCACGCCCCTTACAGACCTCTTAGGAATGGGGTGAGGTCAATAGTAGATAGTTTTTGGTTAAAGCTTTGGGAATTTTGGGAAGAGACCACAGAGTCAGGTAGTGCATTCCAGGCATTAACAACTCTGTTACTGAAGTCATATTATTTTATTTATTTGTCATAACAGTATATATAAGCATAAGCATGAAATAACTATACAATATATAAGCATATATATAAGCATAAGCATGAAATAACTATACAAATTGGATACAATCAAAGGGAACATTAGGACAGGAATGGTAGGCACGCTGGTGCTCTTATGTGTGTCCCTTACAGACCTCTTAGGAATGGGGTGAGGTCAATAGTAGATAGTCTTTGGTTAAAGCTTTGGGGATTAAGCTTAAATCTATTGTGTGCTCGTGTATTGTTGCGATTGAAGCTGAAGTACTCTTCAACAGGAAGGACATTGTAACAGATGATTCTATGAGTTAAACTCAGGTCACGTCGAAGGTGTCGGAGTTCTAAATTTTCTAAACCCGGATTTCAAGTCTGGTAGCATAAGGTATTTTGTTGTAATCAGAGGAGTGGAGACCTCTTCTTGTAAAATATTTCTGGACACGTTCAATTGTATTAATGTCCGAAATGAGGTATGGGTTCCAGACAGGTGAGCTGTATTCAAGAATTGGTCTAGCAAATGTTTTATATGCTCTGGTTAGTAGTGTAGTGTTTCTGTATAAACACGTGACTCGTCCTCCCTCCTCTCCTCAGCCGGGCTCCTCCCGTCTCCAACCGGGCCTGTTATCAGACTCCAAGTCTGATAATGAAGATGAATGGCCTGTCATGCCTCCAGCTCCTGGCCCTGGCCCCACGCCCGGAGAGGATGCCAGGAGTGAACGGACAAGCCCGATAAACTTCACTCCTACAGCGTGTGAGCAGGAAGCCAGCCATGTGCTGGAATTACTGACAGCAGATCCAGCTGAAGACAATTCAGGGTGGGAGGACCCTCGCTTCCGGAGATCTGAGAGGCGATGCCAGCAGAAGGAGGGGTGGGGCAGGCCTGGATAAATGCTGAGTCGTGGAGCCACACCCCACAGCCTATATAAAGGACCTGCTTTTGGCACTCCAACCTTGAGTCAAGCAAAGTCTTATCGAGTTTGCTGATATCCAACCCTATCGCTGAAGTCACAACTTGGACTCCTGCCTGCCCTGATAAACCTCGAAGGGACTTGGCAAGATGCAGAGGCTTCGTTGCCAAGTTTGCCACAGACTTCCTTGACTCGTGCGTCAGAGTGGGGGGTGGGACTTGACAGTTGGTCCAAGAACACTGCCTTGGGGAACGCCGCTATTGACAGGAACAGGATTTGATAGGGCACTGCCAATTTTGACCACTTGTTGTTTGTTTGACAGGAATGCTGTTATCCAATTGTGGAGGGGTCCTAAGATGCTGTAGGATTTTAGTTTTAGGAGAAGTTTATCATGCGCTCGTTACCTCTCGCTTGGATTATTGTAATGCTCTCTACATGGGGCTCCCCCTGAGGTGCACTCGGAGGCTTCAGTTAGTCCAGAATGCAGCTGCGCGAGTGATAGAGGGAGCTTCGCGTAGCTCCCGTGTAACACCGCTCCTGCGCAGACTGCACTGGCTACCTGTGGCCTTTTGGGTGCACTTTAAGGTTTTGGTTATGACCTTTAAAGCGCTCCATGGCTTAGGGCCTGGGTACTTACAGGACCGCCTGCTGTTACCACATGCCTCCCACCGACCCGTACGCTCTCACAGAGAGGGACTTCTCAGGGTGCCGTCCGCCAAGCAATGTCGGCTGGCGGCCCCCAGGGGAAGGTCCTTCTCTGTGGGGGCTCCCACACTCTGGAACGAGCTTCCCCCGGGCTTACGCCAAATACCTGACCTTCGGACCTTTCGCCGCGAACTGAAGACATATCTTTTCATTCGCGCGGGGCTGGCTTAAATTTTATTGATTTTAAATTTTCTACCACTAATTTTTAAAATGGGGTTTTAGTTTTTATATATATATATATATTTTTTTTTTTTGTTTACATTTATACCCCGCCCTTCTCCGAAGACTCAGGGCGGCTTACAATGTATAGGGCAATAGTCTCATTCTATTTGTATATATTTACAAAGTCAACTTATTGCCCCCCCAACAATCTGGGTCCTCATTTTACCTACCTTATAAAGGATGGAAGGCTGAGTCAACCTTGGGCCGGGCTCGAACCTGCAGTAATTGCAGGCTTTGTGTTCTTAATAACAGGCCTTACCAGGCAGAGCTAAACCGGCCCTTTTTAAAGTTTCAGGCCAATTATAATAAGTTTTTTAAATTTGCATTTTAAACTGTATATTGTATTGTTTGTTTTTACTTTGCCTGTACACCGCCCTGAGTCCTTCGGGAGAAGGGCGGTATAAAAATCAAATAAATAAAATAAAATAAATAAATAAATAATGTACCACTGAGTCAAAAGCTTTACAGAAGTCTATGTAAATTGCATCTATTGCTTTGCGCTGATCAAGATTTGTAGTCCATATGTTTTTATTTATTTATTTATTTATTAATCACACTTTTATACCACACCATCTCCCGTAGGATTCAGGGCGGTTCACAGGCATATTAAAATAAAACAATATAATAAGCAATATAAAACCCAATTAAAACTAAATATTATAATAGCCAAATCACTAAAACAGTAAAAACCGATTAAAAACCGATTAAAATTTAACTAAAATATTTTATTCTTAGGCTAGTCCAGCTCGCTGAAATAATAAGGTCTTCAGTTCACGTCTGAAGGTCCGGAGGTCGGGGAGTTGTCGTAACCCCGGAGGAAGCTCGTTCCACAGGGTTGGTGCCGCCACAGAGAAGGCCCTCCCCCTGGGGTCGCCAACCTACATTGTTTGGTCGACGGCACCCTGAGGAGGTTCAGGAGGATGATTTTTGCAGTGAAGAAGTTGTAAATTACAGGATAATTTTTTTCTGAACCCAAATTGTTTGTTAGAGAGTAGGTTGTTTGTTTCTAAGTGGATGGTGGTGGATTGGTTGATGATTGATTCCATTACTTTGCAGGTGACGCAGCATAAAGAAATTGGTCTGTAATTTTCAACTTGGCTGGGATCTCCTTTTTTGAAGACAGGGATGACCATGGCTAGTGATCAAAGTTTGGGAAGGGAGCAGGTCATGAAAGCTTTTTCAAAGATTATGCTTAGGGGTTCTGCTATATTAGTGGAAAGCTTTTTTAAGAAGTATGCACATAGACCATCAGGTCCAATAGATAGAGATGGTTTCAGTTTGTGAAGGGCCTTTTCAACATTATCTTCTGTGAAATCTATTTGTGTTAGGTCATTGTACTAATTGTTGGTACAACTGGGGAATGTTGGGTATGAGCCATTACTGTTAACAAAGACTGAACTGAAGAATGTGTTAAAAGGGTTTGCTTTAACTGTTTCATCATTATATTCTTTACTATTAGATCCTTTTAGGGTTGGGATGGATCTCGAGTCTTTAAGTTTGTTGTTCACAAAATTATAAAAAGCACGATTGGATTTTGTGCACAGAAGGTCATCTTTTTGTTTGATGTGGTAATTAGTGCATTCAATCTTTATTTGGTTGCATATATTTTTATAGTGGTTTCTGAAGTTGGCTATGTAGCCAGTTTTGTTTCTTCACCAGAGGGATTTTTTTTTTGAATTGGAGCTTTTTTATTGATATGGGTAATTTGTTTTTTCTGATTTTGGTGGTGGTTTGTGGTATGTATAGTTTAATGACTCTATTGACTTCAAGTAGGAAAACTCTATAGTGGTCTTCAGCAGTGATACAGTTTGAGAATAGATTTTGCTAGTCAAGAGATGAGAAGTCAGTGTTTATAAGGTCATAGTTGGCTTTTTTGAAATTGTAGTTTGGAATACCATTATTATGAAGATTATTGTAAGGGTGTATATTGAGACAAAAGTTTATCATGCTGTGGTCACTGTTGGAAAAGAATTCTTTTATTTGTAGTCCATAAATTGAGTTTGCGTTGTTGCAGAAGATGAGGTCAAGGCAGTTGTTGAGTCTTGTATTGTTAGTTACTAGTTGATCAAGACCTAGATTTGTAACAGCATTGTACAGGGTAGTATGGATGGGTTCAGTTGTACATTCGTTTGTTATCCAGTTAATAAGAGGTAGATTGAGCTCACCCAGGAAGATGAGAGGATAAGGACAAGAGGTAGCCCATGTTAGTAGTGGGCTACCTCTTCATCACCATCACTACTATTTCTTTTCCTTTGCTAAAAAATGACAAAGGAATAAATCTTCCATTTAGGCATCTCTCAGATTATTCTGAATAAAAAGATAAAATATAATATATTTTCAGCAGAAACATTTGCTAGAGGTTTGTGTCTCTTGCAATCAGAAGGACTCTCCAGAATGAAAGAGCATGATTGGAGGGTAGTTCAGACTTATCAATGCAATATAGTCCAAGTGTTTGAGAGTAAAATATTAGCCAGGAATTCTTTAAAGTATTAGCCAGGATATTTTAAAAAAATAAATCTTACCAAGTTCCTTTACAAGTCAGAACTGGAGAAGGTGGCAGTTGCTTGAATCGGACCTGAGGTTCATTCCAAGAATACAAAATACAATTAGTTGGGAGAGGTGGTTAAAGTGATCCCTCCCCTGCAAGGGATATATTTTATCCTATATTTTATAATATATAAAAACTTACCTTTGTACCTCAAAAGCGAATGAAAGTGCACCCTCTAGGAAAGGACCTTTTTTCTCATTCAATCAAAGAGATTTCAAGTTAAGATCAGAGAGGGAGGAATGTTCACCAGATTACTTTTTTTCCCAGTTGAGTTTTTAATCTTTGTCTACAACCTATTCTAATTTGTGACTCTAAATCTTTTCTCCTGGTTAAAGCAGAAAGTCTATATGGTGAGAAGACTTGATTTCCTCCCCATATTACTAAGAAGGAGAACATTGCTTTATGTCAAAGTTGACAATGTTGAGCTCAAATTCAAGCGTAAGTATAGGAACCTAATCCCTTCTGGGTGGTTTGAACGCCAATCCCATCAAAGCAGTGAACATAAGATAATATCTATGAAGGAATTTGGATTTTTCAGTTAGTAACAACCTGCAGTAACCCACTCATAATTATATAAATTATTAAACATAAAGGATAAGAGCAGAAAGGGTGCATATGATTCTGCTACAGAGGTTATTTATTTTATTTATTTGTCAAGCATCTATGTGATAATAAGTATAAGTATAAACATAACATATAAACATATAAGTATAAACATAAGTATATTATATTGTATTATCAGGGTTTGATTGCTTATAGCAATAGCACTTGTATTTATATACTGCTTCACAGTGCTTTACAGCAGTACTGGAATTTAAATCCCGGCACTACCAGTTTGCTATCGGTAGCACACGCTCACTTTGTGAGGGCATGGCACTTTTGGGCATGTGCAGAAGCTTCTGCGCATACACAGAGCATTTTTGATGATGTCTGGGTGGGTGGGCAGAGCCTCCTACAGCCACCACTACCAGTTCGCCAGAACTGGGGCAAACCGGGAGCAACCCACCACTGCGTTACAGCCCTCTCTAAGCAGTTTAGAGAATCAGCAAATTGCCCTCAACAATCTAGGTCCTCATTTTACTCATTTCAGAAAGATGGAAGGCTGAGTTAACCTTGAACAGGTCAGGATCCAACTCCTGGCAGTTGGCAGAGTTAGCCTGCAATACTGCATTCTAACCACTGTGCCACCAGAGCTCTTATTGACTGGAACTCTCCATTAGGTAGGAGTGCCCCTGATTACACATAGGTGGCTTAGAAGAATATCATTGTCAAGGGTATAGAATTATGTCAAAATGTCTAACAGGATCAGCAGAGGTATTTGACAGATTCTAAAGGCGTTAAGCTACTAGTGTAGCCAGTGATGTCCTGTTCCATGTTAACTCTAACTCTGCAAGTAACTGTAAGTAACTCTCAATTATCCACTGCAACTTTTGTAGCTGATTCCATTTATTTAACCACTGTTCAAACTTACAAGGGTTCTGAAAAAAGTGATTTATGACCAGTCCTGGCCCTTAACAACTACTGCATTGCCCCTGCAACTAGGTGATCAAAATTCAGCTCCTTGACAATCAGCATGTATTTATGATATTTCCAATATCCTAGAGTCATATAATTGCCATTTATGATATTCCAAGCAGCTTCCAAGGAGCAAAATCAATGGAGGAAGGTGGATTCATTTACATTTCATTTAATGATCAAGGCAAAAAATATAAAATTCAGCACAATTCACTTAATAACTGTATCTCTTAATGACAAAAGTTCCAGTTTCAAATATGATCATAAGTCAACAATTACCTGCAATGAATTCAAATAAATAAAATTATTTCCCAATGCACTGGAATTCCAACAATTCATTGGAAACAGCTTATGATGTTTAATAAATGTACTAATCCTGTCAATTATCCACTGCAACTTTTGTAGCTGATTCCATTTATTTAACCACTGTTCAAACTTACAAGGGTTCTGAAAAAAGTGATTTATGACCAGTCCTGGCCCTTAACAACTACTGCATTGCCCCTGCAACTAGGTGATCAAAATTCAGCTCCTTGACAATCAGCATGTATTTATGATATTTCCAATATCCTAGAGTCATATAATTGCCATTTATGATATTCCAAGCAGCTTCCAAGGAGCAAAATCAATGGAGGAAGGTGGATTCATTTACATTTCACTTAATGATCAAGGCAAAAAATATAAAATTCAGCACAATTCACTTAATAACTGTATCTCTTAATGACAAAAGTTCCAGTTTCAAATATGATCATAAGTCAACAATTACCTGCAATGAATTCAAATAAATAAAATTATTTCCCAATGCACTGGAATTCCAACAATTCATTGGAAACAGCTTATGATGTTTAATAAATGTACTAATCCTGTCATTTGCTCTCTAGTCACATTTGTTGAATACACCATATATTATCTTTCTTCCGGTCAACTGCTTTGAACACTGTTTTTACATCCATTACTTAATGTCTGCCAACTATAAATATATTTTGTAACTGTCAGCAACAACCTGTTTATGTATAGTCTCATATATATGGCCTTCAATCAGTCATTTGCATAATTTCTGATCAAATTTGAATTCTGAATTGCCTTCAGCAGCATCAAATCTTTAATGGATGAAGGGATGAATCATTGATCTTTCAATGATTCCCTTCCCTTAAAATATCTGATGAAAATCAGCTATAAAAGACAACTTCAGCTTCAATCGCAATAATACAAGAGCAAACAATAGATTCAAACTTAATGTCAACCGCTTCAAACTTGATTGCAGAAAATATGACTTCTGTAACAGAGTTGTTAACGCTTGGAACTCATTACCTGACTCCATACTCTACTCAAAATCCCAAAATCTTCAACCAAAAACTGTCTACTATTGACTTCACCCCATTCCTAAGAGGACTATAAGGGGCGTGCATAAGAGCACAAAAGTGCCTACCGTTCCTGTCCTATTGTTCCCTTCATTATATCAAATTAACATAGCTGTTGCATACTTTTACTTATATATATATATATATATTTCTTTTATGATGTGTTATTTTTTTTATGTCGATGTTTGTGTATACTGTTGTGACAAAATTAAATTAAAAAGAAAAGAATATTCTACTGTATATCTGAAAGTCTTGGAGCAAAATTGAATAATTTTGATCTCTCAACATTCAGTTTCTGTGTATGTATTCTGATCAATGTCCTTGCTTTTTCATTCTAATTCATGATCTAATGTCTCATGTTTTTATTTTCAGTGACTGAGAAAATGAATAAAACTGGTGAATAATGTACAAATCCAGCAAGTGAATGAAAATAAAATCCTTTTCTGTGGTTTTCTCATTATAAGCCCACCTAAACAAATTATTTCCCATGTGACTTTGAGTTTTTGTTTCTAATTGCGTTAAAATGAAAAACAAATATTTTCTTCTGTCTCATTTTCATTACTAGTTGATATATAAGTCATTTTATTTACTGTTAATTACTGGTTGAAGTTCAGATCTGATTGAACACAGATTTCACTCCTTCAAGTTGTTCATCAATCACTTTTATTTTTTTAGTGATTTTGAATTCTATTTATTTTTAATTATTCCACAACACAAGATGATGAAAGAATGAGTTGCTTGCTGTCAAATATGGCTTTCAGTAATGAGTAACATAATTGCGTTTTAAAGTCTTATTTTTATTTTGCATATGTTTTACAATTAATGGCTAATTTTTGTGTCTTAAAATTTTAACTGTGTTCTAGCATATACTTGTTATAGTGGAATGTATATTTAAATTTTTATTTTATATATCATGAATACCTTTAAGTTGCTTCTATCAACTGACACTAAGAAGCTTATGCAAACGAAACAAACCATAGTTTGCAACTATTCAAAATTGTCTAATACCAAATAATAAATACAATTATATAACATAAATGCAGCAAAAAATACAGCCATAAAAATCATAATGCTTTATGACACTAAAGCATCAGATTTATCTCAAGCTCAGGTACATTTCCCATTCTTGCATCAATCTGCAAATGCACATTTATAAAGTGTAGATGTAATTGTCAACTGTCCTATTGGCACATTCGACAAAAGAAACTCCCAGCTCTTTAAATTAAGAGTAAAACTTTATTTAAAGATCCATTTAGGCACAGCAGAATAAAGTCAGCTCTCAGATTTTCCTGCAAAAACTCCCATAGGTTAAAACCCCTTTTTCCCCTCTGGGCACCCACAGTTCATAGTTCACCAATTGAGTTCAGTTCTTTTGTTGTGGGAAAGCAGTTCTGTGCCATTCAACATATTTCATAACTGAAATTGGTATAACATCACACAGGCAACAGCAGGCATTCATGCATTCCATAGCTTCCCCTCTCCTTAGGAATTCAGCACCCTCCTTCCAATTCTGTCTGGCAAAATGTGAGCTGGAATCAGGTGCATGCAACAATGGAGCTGAGTCAGTTTTGACATGCCAGTCCTCCCGATGAATAATAGTCCTGAAAGATAGAACACAATATTAACCATTGCTGTCAGCTTCCAAGGTCTCCCTACTAGGGTTGACCTGGATGCTTGGCATGAAATTTGTATACCAGCTTAGCTGCCCTCATATCCGCCATTGCCACCCATTCTGCATTGGCTATATATATAGCAGTTTCCTCCTATGGTACCGAGAATTTCCTTAATTTTGTAGTACACCCCACATTTTATTAGGATGGGAGGAGGTGGTGCTTCCACCACAGGTTGTAATCCTGAAATGTGGAAAGCTTTCAATAGGCTACAGTGAAACACAGGGTGAACTTGTCTGAGGTTTTTTGGCAGCTGCAATTCTACGGTAGCCAGATTTATGATCTGGGTAATCTGGAAAGGTCCTATATATTTAGGACCCAACTTCTAACAAGGCTGTTTCTTTTAGGCTTGAAAATAAGCACTCGGGCTTATTTTTGGGGAGGTCTTTTTTTTTTTTTTTGAGGTGCAGGAGGCGGAGAGTATGGTCACCAATTCGTTACAATCCACAAATAGCATTACTTAGTTTCTTAGTTACACAGCCAGCTTCCACTTTCACTTCACTTCACTTTCACTTCCTCTCAGACGCCATTTTAAACAGTCAGTTAAAGCAGAGAGAAAAAAATTTCACTTTTTAAAGGGTGGAAGTCAGGAAGTCAGAAATACTTGCAATCCAATAATTCTTCACTCGTGCTCGTTCCGTCTGCATAGAGATCCACAATAAAAAAATCAATTAAGCAGAGATGGACACTTTCTTCTTTTCCTGCTTCTGCAGGAGCGCGCTGAAGTTCGACGCTCGGCAGGGTTTCAGTGGGACTCAACCCTCTGGGGCTCTGCTTAACAAAGCCAAACCCCTGGGGAGATCTACCACTCTCCCGCCGCTCTGTTCCTTTCACCCAGGGGGAGAAATTGAAGCCAGTGAACAGCTGATTTTCGCTGTTTTGCCAGCTTTTACAAAGTTTCAGCACGGAGCGCCTTGTTTAGGTGCCCAGCGAGGAAAGTGGCGCCAATTAACTTTCTAATTAGGAATTTCCTTATTCATAGTTCCACAGTAATCTAAATTGCAAATCAATATGATTTGAGAATATGGCTGTAATATTGAGATCTAAAGAACTATATTCCTGATTAATTTTCATGGCTAGTTTCCTATGCAAATTTACCAAAACTGAAGTTATTTTAGTGAAACGTATCTGTTATAGAAATATCACAGATATCTTCAACTTTCTTGGACTTTCAGCTGTTTGCATAGATCAGTTTTCTATGCCACACATATTCAAGAATTTCAGACCAATTAAATGACTTTTGACTTTGTCTCTTGACTCAGCAGCTAAAAGGGTTTTTATTTTAATCATGACCATCTACAGCAGGAGTGTCAAACTCGGAGCCTACAGCCCAAATGCATCATGGGCTAGCCATTTTAGCAAAGTGGTAAAAATCATAATACGTCACGTGATGACAATGTGACAATACGAGTTTAACACCCTTGCTCTACAGTGAAAGCAGTTACATTCTTTTAACTCCCTTGAAGGACAGATAACAATTCTCCCAGACTTACTACTTTCTTAACTTATTTTCATTCTAGATAAGCATTTTTAAAAAATTAGCAGAAAGCAATGACTCAAAATCAGAATTCTAAGGAGGACTTTAAAAGATATGTAACATCTCTGCTATACTTCCTCTGCTATGTTCTGTTCTCCCTGTTCTCATACAAACAACTATAAAGGGCCATAAATATTTTTGACTTTCTAAACACTTAAAAGTTTCTGAGAGTTGGGCGGCATATAAATGTAATAAATTATTATTATTTGTAAAGTTCCTTTTTATTTATAGATATATTTCAGAAGATAAGCATGATGACTGAATAAACAGGACTGAGCAGCTAAATTTATTAAGAACTGAAGCAGAATTGTAGGTAGCATTAAGTTAGATTGCAAATTTTGGTTCCTTTCTCTTTCTGGACAGTCTTTCTGAGAAGATGTGCTGGATGTTTGCCACCTGGAGTTATTTGTCAAAATAATAAAGGTGAGATGCAAATAAATAAATAAAAATAAACAAAATTATAAATTGGAAAAAAGCCAGGAAAATTATTTATTGGAGTTATAGATTTTCTATCATTGTGGTTAACAACTATTGATAATAAAATAAAATTAATAAAACTTAGTGCCTAATTAAAACCCATCATAGTAAACAAAGCAGCTTAAATCTAGAATATCTATATTGATAAATAGATAAAATTGTGCCTTTGAATCAGCGTTGACTCCTGGCAACTACCTGGACTGGTCCCTGCAGGCTTTTTGGCAAGTTTTCAGAAGTGATTTGCCATTTCCTCCTTCCTAAGGCTGAGAGAGAGGCCTATAGTGACTGAGCTGGCTTTGTATCTCAGTTGGGACTAGAACTCAGTCTCTCAGGTTCCAGCCTGATACCTTAAGCACTACACCAAACTGGCTCTCTAAATACAGAATATTTGCCTAAATAAAAATATATTTGTCGATTGACAGAAATAAAACAAGGGGCAAGATACCTTGGTATTCCAAAATTTCTCATTAACCAAATAATTGGTAATGCTGCCAAGACAGAAGTGTTTTTAATATTTGGGTAAATTCAAATGCAGGAGAATATAGCTTTAGCTTTGTCTGAACACACTTTTATTAACTCATAATCAGTATTCTTATTTATTAGATAGTGCATATCATAATAAGACCACATAGGATATAACTATGGCATGTTTCATCATGACCGATCAGGCATCTTCAGAATGATATGTCTGGCACAGTAATCTTAGCTGTGCAAGTGCATTCTTAGTTTTTAAGAATCTGTGAGTAATCTTGGACCCAAGTTGTAAATTTTCAAAGAACATCCAATATCTCAAATTCCTATTAATCTGCCTTCTCTTGTCTAGCTTAGGCTGCAGTTTACCTTCCTTCAACCCATTATTGATCTTACTCACTGATAATGTGGTGCTGGTACTATGAGATATGGTGCTGTCTACTAGCAGGGCTGGCTTCAATAAAAGATTGGACCAATTCATGGAAGTCAGGAGACCAATAACTATTAGGCTTGACGGCAGTATTGTCTTTGAAGGCCATCTGCAGGCAGATTAGTGCACTTCCTTGTGCAGTTGGTTCACCACCATGAGAACAGATAGTGGAATTAGATGGGCCATGGATCAATCCAGCACGGCACTATTTATATTCTTAGGTACCTGAAAATCTTCCCTCGATTTCAGCCAACAGTAGGAAGATATTGTAGTCGATTCCATATTGACTCATTTAAAAACAAGATATTCCTTTGAAGCTCTGGTGCTAAGGTTGTTCAGTCCCCACATAGGCCAGAAAGATGAGTTGCTATTCAGATGACTTTGGGATACCTAAATATGCAACCAGGTACAAAATCTGCAGCTCCATGAAGTACTTTACTTTGTGTAATGTTATGTGAGCTAATGGAAAAATAACTAATCCACATTGTGAAAGTAAAGTGAACTCCAAAGCCTAGTGAGTTTTACCCCTTTCTTTTTAGCTCGGTGGTTCCAGTGGTTCTTAAGTTATTCTCTACAGGATATTTGCCAGTGTTTCTAAGATGATTGAAATTATTCTGAAATTAGATTTCCCTTATCCTGACAAATCACATGAAGTGATCAAAAAAAGCACAAAAAAGTGCTGCCAGAAACTAACATAGACTTCTGTGTAGATTGATTGTTTCTCTTTTTCCTAATGCAATTTAGTATATAACACTAAATAACAAAGCATACAAAGAAGAAAAATACATAGGTGTATTTGTAGTGCAATGTTGAAGCTGCACCTGTAACAAATACGTAGTTTACATACCTTTTTAAATTGCCTGCTTGCACTTCTTAGTTATCTACGATTACATATGTGTACATATATATATATTCAAACATGCAGACAGATTTGTTCTTTAGTCAAACATTTTGATTTTGCATTTTAAGCTACCTGTGAAGTCTACCTTTGATTGGATATTATATTATCAGCAAGTGTTGATCCATTAATGCTAATTCAAGATGTAAAGTTTTGATCAATGCTAATTGAAAGCTAGGATATATTTTTTAAAAAGCTAAGAAAATAACCTATGTAAAATTTGCTAAAATATCTTATTAAGTGATACTGCGTTTATGTATTTTTATTTTATATTTAGTAATATTTCAACCGTAATCTAAATATAATTTCAGATGCAGATGGAATTAGAAAAAAGTATCACAAAAGAACTGGACCAAGGTAAATAGCAAATTATATGCTGACAATCTGAAACTTGTTCTGTTGTTTGCTGTTTTCCCACCTCCACCCAGCCTCCGCCAAGAAAATGATACCAATACTGAAATTTTGAGACACTGCGCCTCATCATTTAAGTTTTAGAACAGGGGTGTGAAATTCACGACCTGTGGGCTGGATGCGTCACATGCTGGCTCTGCCCCGCCCAGTTTAGCCAAGGGGGAAAAAGTCCCAATATGTCACATGACAATGTCCTGACAACACAAGTTTGACATCCATTTTAGAACCTAAATGTGGCCATAGTTTATTTTATTTATTTATTTATTTATTAAATTTTTATACCGCCCTTCTCCCGAAGGACTCAGGGTGGTGTACAGCCAACGATAAAACAAAATATATACAATTAAAACAACATTTAAAACATAGCAAATTATAAAGGCTGATAAATTAAAATTTAGATTTTAAAATTTTAAAATATTAATAAAATTTAAAATTCTACACTATTATGCCAGTCCCGCTTGAATAAATAGGTGTGTTTTAAGCTCACGACGGAAGGTCCGAAGATCAGGCACTTGACGTAGGCCAGGGGGAAGTTCATTCCAGAGCGTCGCTGCCCCCACAGAGAAGGCCCTACTCCTGGGGGCCGCCAGCCGACACTGTTTGGCGGACGGCACCCTGAGGAGACCCTCTCTGTGAGAGCGTATGGGTCGGTGGGAGGCATAGGGTAACAGCAGGCGGTCTCGTAAGTACCCGGGTCCTAAGCCATGGAGCGCTTTAAAGGTGGTAACCAAAATCTTGAAGCGCACCCGAAAAACCACAGGAAGTCAGTGCAGACTACAGAGTAGTGATGTCACGTGGGAGCCACGAGCGGCTCCCGTTACTACTCGCGCAGCCGCATTCTGGACTAACTGTAGCCTCCGAGTGCACCTCAAGGGCAGTAGAGAGCATTGCAGTAATCCAACCTAGACGTAACCAGAGCGTGAGTGACCGTGCATAAGGCATCCCAGTCAAGGAAGGGACGCAGCTGGCAGACCAAGCGAACTTGGTAAAAGGCCCTCCTGGAGACGGCCGCCAGATGTTCATCAAAGGACAGCCGTCCATCCAGGAGGATGCCAGCGGATGCAGCTGACTGTACCGGGGTGCCGGCATCCACAGCCACTCCGTCTTGGAGGGATTGAGCTTGAGTCTGTTTCTCCCCATCCAGACCCGTACAGCCTCCAAACACCGGGACAGCACTTCAACCGCTTCGTTGGGGTGGTCCGGGGTGGAAAAGTACAGCTGAGTGTCATCAGCGTACAGATGATAACTCACCCCGAAACCACTGATGACCTCGCCCAGCGGCTTCATATAGATGTTGAACAGGGTAGACGAGAGAATCGACCCCTGGGGCACCCCACAAGTGAGGCGCCTCGAGGACGATCTCTGCCCCCGTCAACACCGTCTGCGACCGGTCAGAGAGATAGGAGGAGAATCACCAATAAACGGTGCCCCCCACTCCCAATCCCTCCAACCGGCGCAGCCGGATACCATGGTCGATGGTATCAAAAGCCGCTGAGAGGTCTAATAGGACCAAGGCAGAGGAACAGCCCCTGTCCCTGGCCCTCCAGAGGTCATCCACCAACGCGACCAAAGCCGTCTCCATGCTATAACCAGGTCGGAAGCTGGACTGGAACGGGTCTAGATAGACAGCTTCCTCCAGGTGCCGGGGGAGCTGCCATGCAACCACACTCTCTACATCCTTCACCACAAAGCGAAGGTTGGAGACTGGACGATAGTTTCCCAAAATAGCTGGGTCCAGGGAAGGCTTCTTGAAGAGAGGTCTCACCACCGCCTCTTTCAAGGCGGCGGGGAAAACCCCCTCCACCAAAGAAGCATTTATAATCCCCTGGAGCCAGCCTCGTGTCACTTCCTGAGCAGCCAGCACTAACCAGGAAGGACACGGGTTCAGTAAACATGTAGTTGCATGTAACCTCCCCAGCAACCTGTCCACGTCCTCGAGAGCCACAGAATCAAACTCATCCCAAATAACCTCAACAAGACGCGACTCTGTCATCTCGGTCGGATCATCGCATAGTAAAACCTTTAGCAACTTATTTTTAGAATATAAAAATATAAAACCTATTATTACCTGCTGACAAACTAATCTACATGATAGAAATATAGTTGTAATGTATAATATACAAAGTAATATAAATAAGGAAAAAGAAAGTATCTAATATTTTAGATACACTATTAGATCATAGAAATATTATAAGCAATTGTTTTAGAGCAGGGTTATCAAACTGGATTTCTTGGAGGGCCAGATCAGCATTGTAGTTGTCCTCCGTGGGCCAGCTGGGGGGGTAGGGGAGGAGGAGATGGGACAGATGCCTCCTTGCAGCATCCTGCCAGCCAAACCAGGGTGCAGGGGAGCCACAGGCAGCTCCATGTGCCCTATTTTTTGGCCTGGACGGCCTCCTGCAGCACCCAGTCGGCCAAAACAGGCTGGGCGGGAGTCGCCCACAGGCACCCCATGCCCCGTTTTAGCTGGTAGGGTGCTGCAGGAGGCCATCTAGGCTGAAAACAAGCCGTGCAGGGCCGCCTGCAGCCCATTTTCACTAGCAGAGGCACAATGGGCTGGTTCTTTGCTATTTTCAGGCTGGCCATGGGCCAGATCTAAGCACCCCACGGGCCAGATCTGACGTGGTGGCCTTGAGTTTGACACCCGTTTTAGAGCCTCAAACACTCAGAACTAGCTATGTATCCAATAGATAAAAGGTAAACTTAGCTCCACTGAGATTAATAGAATTTTAAGTGAGGTGTTACATATTCCATTGATTTTAAACATCATAGTATGCTAATTTATAATGGATGAATTGCTTTAATAAAGTAAGTCGTACAAACTCAATTTTGAGATGGAATTTGAAGCCAACTTACAAGTTGCTTATATTATTCACGTACTTTATTGCACATTGGAAAGTTTTTTCGAAAGCAATGTAAATGCATGTTTCATTTTGGATTATCCAAATGAAATAAAAAAAATAACATATAGATAAAATTAAACCAAAAATGTGAAAATGATACTTTAACATTCCTACAAGACATATAAATGTTAGTGCATCAAATGACCATGCCAATTTTTAGACTGCAGAAAATTCTCCATTGTTCTCTGATCTTGGTCGTTTGCAGTGATCTATGTAAGATCACTGCTATTAAGTGTGGAGCTTTGTTTAGTGTGTGCACTCGCGCATACGCACACACATACTGTACATATATATATACTGTACATAAATATAGCAAATCACTCACTAGCACTGATGCTGTTACCTAGTTGGGTAATTAAATGCCTGCAAGTAAACAAACAAGCTCAGAGCACCAAGAATTCCACAATTCAATCCTGAGCTACATATATTCTCTTCTATTAAAAGCATTCCAGAAAGCCTATAATATTGAGATTATTGCACTTTGTAGCCTGATTTCTGCTATATATAAAGCATTCCCGCTGACTGTTCCAGTATAATTTATTCTGCATAGGAGACATTGATAATTTAGGGCAAAACTGTTATCCTTCTTTCTAAAATGTGTATAAAGTTTGCAATGGTATACACTATGGCTAGGAAGTTCTGTTTTTTTCTTCCATAGCAAAATAAACACTGTTAAAAATAATGCTTATAATATCCAACAAAATTGGCATTCTGATACCATTGTCACTTCATCAGATACTATGAAACGTATAAAAAATACTCGTTTTTCAGCTAAAGCTGAACTTGATGCTGGCTCTGTTAAGAGTCTCCCCTATAGGATCAGTTGGATGGATCTTCAAAAAAATCAAATACAAACCAAGATCAAGTTTCCAAAGCAAGACAGCAGTATCTAGATTTTTTAAAGAATTTATTTTTGATTTGAATAAAGTCTGCAAACTTGTAGGTATGACTTGATTACTTAACTTTTAAATAGGATGCATATCTGTCACCGTGCACTTGTATGTAGAGAAAATACTTCAGTCTTGTGGCCCCTGTTTTGTTCTCTTGACCACCCCCATATTTTTTCTTTAGTAAATTCATACCAGCCTATGACTTATAAAACTGCTTTTGTTAAGTTTGTAGTTATATGTATGCAGAGAAAATGCTTGAGGTTTGTTATAATCAAATTTTCAGTGCATTTTCAGCATTACTTAAAAATACAGATCAGATGTCTCTTGGCACTACTGCTGGAATAGCATATTATTAGTATGGGATGTCTAACGCTGAACCTATGTAAAAGTGATTAATAACAGTATATCATGTCTATGGAATGCATTTTAAGGCATAAATAAATGTATCAGAAAAACATAGTAATCTACCTGACAACATGCAAATTAATTAAAAGTATAAGAGTAGATCTAGGAAGGACTTTTTTAATATACATATAACAACAAACTTTTTTTTATCAAAAAATGTTTTTTTATTTCCATTTTCCAACATCATATTTATGTACAATCTGTTATCCATCATTAATCATTAATTTATATTTATTGCTGATTCGGGCCTGCCCGACTGCCACTTCCTTTCTTCACAACCTCCCTTTACCTTCTACTACTTTCCCCTTCCTTCATCTCCTTCACTTTACTACTTCCTCTCCTCCTTCTCCACTCCTCCCTTCTTCCACCCTTTCTAACCTTCTTATTCCCCTCCTCCTTCTCACCTCTTTCCTACCTACTTTCTTCCCTCCTTCTACTCTTCTCTCCCTTTCCTCCTGAAATGGCAGTCAAGCAGCCCCAATTTCATTTCAAATTTTAATTTCGTATCTTCAATCATTACTGTACATTGATAACCAATCCATGTATCATTTTCCTCCCCTCTCCCCCTTCCTCCTCTCTTCCCTCCACCCCCCCCCCCGGACTTCCCAGAGCAAATACTGGGTATTATAACCAACAATCACAAGCTAAGATATACTAAATATACATAAACTCCCACCCCTCTCTAAAACTTTAAATCCCCTTACAATAAAAATAGAGATAAGAAAGAATAAAAAAAAGAACAATACAAGTACAATCTTCCCTTCATAGATTACTTCTTCTTACAGTCCATTTTTAAAATTAGTCCATCTTCTCAAATTCAAATTTTCTCCACTTGTATATTTCTTCAAATTTCATAAGTCCATTTCTTAAATTACAGTCCATCTTCTCGAACTCAAATTTTCATCACTTATATATTTCAATTGTCATAACATTTACTGTCCAGTCTTCCAATATTACTCCATCAATCAAATATCATTACGAATAAAACTCTCTCAGGTACGGTATTTCCAACTTAACTTCATAACTTTTGCTATCTATAAACTTATATCCAAGGCATATCAATTAAAACGAATAATCATTTAAATTACATCCAAAATATGACAATAAACAATTAACATCATTACATCCACAACATTAATCTATTCATAAATTTTACTTTCCATCCTTCAAAATTAAATAGTATCATCCCATAGGTTTATATCTTACAAATAACAAATAACAAAAATCCTATAATTTATATCCTAAACAAATCAATTCTAAAAATCAACCATAATCATCATATTCACATCTTAAACATTCCTCCCCTCTCCTATTCTATTTTCCATCATCTCCAGACCAGTTAACTTAGCATCTAACAACAAAGGATTCCCACTCTTTAAAACATTAATGTAAAAATTTCTTGCTTTCACAACTGTACTAAGAAAATACTTTCTACCTTTAAAATTCACTGACAAACCCACTGGAACTTCCCATCTAAAATATATCTGTTGTTTCTTAAACTCATCCACTAAAAAAAGCAAATTCTCTTCTCTTTCTTAACATTTTGGGAAGAATTTCCTTCATCATTTTTATATCTTGTCCCAATATTTGAAATTTATTTTTATAAAAAGCTTGCAAGATTTCATACCTAACTTTTTTAGTTGTAAAATAAATAACCACATCCCTCGGTAATCTATTTTGTCTTGCCCACCAAGAATTAACACGATAAATTCTTTCAATATTAACCTCAGTCTTCTGGCTCCACACCCTTTATCTGAGCAAAAGCTTGCGTAAAAATCTGTTTTAAATTTTCCTTCCTACCTTCCTTCAACCCCCTCACCCTTATAGCATATTCCATTAATCTATATTGTAATATTACTCTTTCTTCATCTGCCCTATCTACCTTAGCCTGTATATCTTCTATCTTATTATCTAAGTTCCAGTTATTTTGATTCTTTTGAATTTCCTCTATTTTCCTTTGCAACTCTAAATTAACTTTATTAAGTGCTTCCAAACTATCCTCCATCTGAATACAAGACCTTAATATTTGCGAAATTGCATCCTTTATCATTTTCATTTCCCTCTTCTGCTCTTCCACCACTTCCTTAAAATCCAACATCTCTTTCTCTATTTCATCAAATTTTTGATCTATTTCTGAAAGATGAACCTCCAGAAACGCCTGTAAAAAAATTCCTTAATTCCTCTTTAATATCTTCTTTTAATTTTCGTATCTGAACTGAAGAAGTTTCAAAATTTTTAGTGGCTTTTGGTACTATTTGCTTAAAAGCCATTTTTAAAATATAAAACCTACCCAGTAACCAAAAAAAAAAAAAAAAAAAGACAAAAAATGGTTAAAAAGAAAAGATTCAAAAGGCTTTTCTTCTGAATCACTATAATCCCAAAGAAGAAAAAATATAAATCATAAAATTCTCATTTCTTCCATTTAGTCAGTATCTTCTTGTATACCTCCTGATTCCACACTGGCTGTTAATAAGCATTTCCTTAACTTTCATTTCCAATACACAAATCGCCATTTGCTTGCATTCCACAAAACGCCATTTGCTTTCTTCTCTATCTTTGCAACAAATGTGTCCTCTATTAGGGGCTTACAGTCTTTTTGCAAACAAATGCTAGAACTCCAGTTTCTGCTCTATCCATGTTACAATCCATCACAAATCCATTTCTGCTGTGGAGATTGGACGCTATGTTTTTTTCTGCCAAAAGGCAGATGCCCTCCGGTTCCGGATCTTCCTTCAGGCTTTAGAAGGAGCGCTACCCTCAAGCCTCCAGAAACTTTTCTGGGGCTTCTCCGGGGAGCTCAACTTCAGCCCGAATGCTCATCTCTCCCTCTTCGCCCAAGGGAGAGATTTTCAAGCCACCAGACAGCTGATTTACGCTGTCCTGGCGGCTCTACGGACTCACTGGGTTAACGGTCTAAAAAAGACCGCCATCAACGAAGCAGAGCCAACCGGAAGTCCCTTATATAACAACAAACTTAACAACTACAGTTTTATAAGTCATAGGCTAGTATGAATTTAATAAAGAAAAAATATGGGGGTGGTCAAGAGAACAAAACAGGGACCACAATCTATTTATTTATTAGATTTTTATACCGCCCTTCTCCCGAAGGACTCTACTATGAAGTATTTTGTATATTTTGAGCTAATGGTTCAGGTTATTGTTTATTTTTTAGTGTTTCATGGGTGGTGCTGTAAGGTATCCGGTGCCACTGAGATAGAATATTCTCAAGTGATACAATGTGTCTTAAGTTTACAATTTTTGGAAATTCCATTAATTTTGAATATTAGCACATAGGAAGCTTACACACACACACACATACACACACACACGCCCCAAGATGTATCACAACTTTTAGCAGTTCCATTCAATAGAAGAATGATATCTGGTAGTGGAATTTTGTCTCCTAATCGCAGCTGGAAGATTAGAAGGATCTTGCACACTGAACTATAGGCTGGGATGGAAAGGGAAGTTTCATTCGTACTGTTGCAAATCATCCTCACTAACATGAATACATTCAATCATTTAAAATGGCATAATAAATTACAATGGCCAAAACCGCCCAGTCGTTTTTTAAGAAATTAAAAATATTTTTATTATTTATTAAGTACACTTGTAGTTAATGTGATTTATTTAATAAAATTTTAAAATCATTGCTTTTTCTGAATGTTTTTCCCAGCAAAATATTCCTTTTGTGTCAGCAGTTTAGAATTTTCATTTCCTTATGTTCTAAGCTATAACACTTCTAGGTAACAGTTTTAAAGTTGCTTTTTCGGATTGCTATGTTGGAGTTCTAAATACATGAGTCAGTAGTAAAATGTATACTTTAATTTACATAAAGCTATAACAGTAAAAAATAAGTATAAATGATCCAAATTATGCAAATTTTAAAAAGGAGTCATGCCATTGTATAAATACACTGTCTTTCAATGTACAACTGAGTTCAAAGGTTCTGCTCGAATATTTCCCAAGTCAAGGGATGAATCTGTTTCTTCATCTATTTCTCCAATTACAGCTCTGAAAAAGAAATTTTGATTGCTCTAATTACATATATTTTAAATTAAATACCAACAGAACCTGCATGCCATTCTATTACAAAAATAGCTATTTTTACTTAATATTATTTTCATACTTTGCAGCAAACTGAAAAGTATTAATGAAATTCTACAAAAAAAGGATATAATATCTAGCCCATGTGCATTGTACTAAAATAATTATCACATAATTGGGGGAAAAACTTAAGAATCACAGCTTAGAGGGATACCAATAACCTGGTTTCCAGATAGGCTCTTAAATAACAGGTGATTTCATACCCTAAATGCAGCTGGGATTACATTAACTTCAAAATGATAAAACTTACACATTATCTCCTCTCACAATGTATAATCCTAATACTACTTGTTCCACTCCTTGTGAAGAACTGAATACTCTTTCATGGCTCTCATCCAAAATCAAATTGATTGTCTGATCAAAGCCCTTGAGAGTGCCCTAAAATAAAATACATAAATGCAATCTATCAAATTTTCATTCGTAAAGCATATTTGTTACAATTCTTTATTTTTTAACCTTTAAAAATCTGAACAGCAATTCATATTTAAATGAGATGGATAACAGTAAATTACATATTGACATCAAACCAGGTCTGGACTCTTAGGGGTTTTGGGGGTTTGTTTGTTTGTTTGTTTTTTGCTTATCAGTGAGTTTTTATACATCAATCAATTATAAAGGTAAAGATTTCTCCTTTTCAGTCAAGTGTGATCTAGGGGGTAGTGCTCATCTCATTTCCTAGCTAAAGGAGACATCATTGTGGCCAGCATGACTATACAGAAAGGCACATGGAATGCTGTTACCTTCCCTCTGAAATGGTACCTATTTACCTACCTGCATTTCCATGCTTTCAAACTGCTAGGTTGGCAGGACCTGGAGCAAGAACAGGAGCTCACAGCATCACCCAGTAGTTGGATCTCAAGCTGCCAACATTCTGATAGACCAGGGGTCGGCAACCTGTGGCTCCAGGGCCATATGTGACTCTTTGGGCCCTCTGCCTCGGCTTCCCGTCACCCTGTCACAGTAGTGGCATGGTCGGACCCTTAGTGTGGGAACAAAGCACCCCTGCACTTGCCTTTGCGCGGCAACAGCATTTGGTACATTTGCTGTTGCCACCATCAAAGGCTGCTGGGAGAGAACAGCGGGGTCGGATCTTGCAAGCTGGGGGCTATCCCCCAAGCCTGGCCTTCCACCTCCCTTGTCCGCCCCTGCCCGCCCCGCTTTCTGTTTCTGTGCCTTCCCCGATCTCAGCTCTTTCAGAAAGAGCTATATTTCTGTTTGCTTTAGCCTTGTGTGGTCTCTTTGGGGCTTTTCGCCAGCTGTTTTTTTTTTCTTCCTTTTGGAAAGCCGGGCTGGCGGAACAATGAGCGCAACCTGTGGCGGAGGCTTCCCTCCCCCCTTCTCTCATGCACACCTTCCCAGTCCTGCCACAGCCAGTTAGGGGTGAGAGAGGAGGATGGGGAGGAGGAAGGAAGTCTCTTCTGCAGGTTGCACCCATTGCTCCACCAGCTTGGCTTTCCAAAAGGGGAAAAAAACAGCTGGCAAAAAGCCCCAAAGAGAGCACGCAGGGCTGCAGGGCTTTCCGAGAGTGAGAAGAGACAGAGGCAGGGAGTGAGAGAGAGCGAGACACACACATACACAGCCATAGAGACACACACACAGAGACAGGGGGGTGGGGGAGAGAAAGAGACACAGAGAGAAAGAAATGAGAGAGGGATGAGAAGGAGATAGAGAGGGTGATAGGGAGATAGAAAAAGACAAATGAGAGAAAGAGAAAGATAAGAGGGAGGGAGGGAAAGGAGATAGAGAAAAAGAAAAAAGATGAAGGGGGGGGGGAGAGAGAGACAGAGAGGAAATTACCCACGGGTGAAATCAAGCAGGTTGACAGGTTCTGGAGAACCGGCAGCAGAAATTTTGAGTAGTTCGGAGAACCGGTAAATGCCACCTCTGGCTGACCCCAGTTGGTGCAAATGGAGATTTTGCAATATCCTTCCCCTGCGACGCCCACCAAGCCACGCCACACCCACCAAACCATGCCCACAGAACCCGTAGTAAAAAAAAATTGGATTTCACCACTGGAGTTACCTATTTCCCATAGAAAACATGGAGTCACAAAACCTGGGGAGGCGTGGCTGTGGGGTCATGTGACTGGGTGGGAGTGAGTGACATTGAGTTGTTCCACGCCCACCCAGGTTTTGTGGCTCCCAGTTTTGTTTTGTGGGAAACGGGTCCAAGAGGCTCTGAGTGTTTAAGGTTGCTGACCCCTGTGATAGACAAACCCAGTGTCTTAACCGCTAGGCCACCATAACCAATCAATTATATCCACTTATTTCATTGCACACTTTTCTCCCTCAAAAATTGGGTTAGGGTTAATTAATGATTACCGGTTAATGCTGCAAATCTAGATATCCATGCTGTAATCACAAGGATATCACACCGATTGTTTCCACAATGGGCAAAAAAGTCCTGAATGCGATTTTAACACTAGTGGCAGGAAAATAGCACAACAGCCTATTTTTGATACAAGTCAAACGTTTTAGAAAATAATGCGTTTAAGAGGAAATCTCACCACAATCATTCGACCATCTGAAGTAATCACAGCAACAGTACCTAAAATTCATGTCAAGGAATAACCTTAAATTGTGTGTGTTTGTGAACGTGTGTGTGTGTGTGTGTGTGTATGCTCCTGCCAAATGAAAAGAATACTAATAACACTTGCTAATGCTACATATAGAGCCCTTTACGAAGCTGGATCTCTCCCCATTCAAAACCAAAACTTCGGCAATTATGCTCTTTTCTTCACAAAAATTTGATGCCTGTATAGGCATATACTTCGTATGCTCTCTTACTGTCCCATTTTCAAGAAACCCTCCAGAGTCGATTGCACCGCCCAGCAGGGCGTCGCTTTCATTCTACAGCAAAGCCCGCCCCTTCGCACGGAATCGAACCATCCAAGCGGAGCCGATTCTGAAAAAAGAGAATGGCAGACCTTGCAGCCAATTGCAGGCCGCCGAACAATCCCATGCGCGCGCGGAACAATGGCGAACACTGAAATGCGAAATTAGACGGGAGCCCCTCAACGCTTTACTTTCTCATCCCATTCCCGCTTCGCCCCTTCAGCAGTCGCGTATTTTTCACCACGTTTGTAGAGTTTGTGGCAAAGGAAGGATACGGTTGATGTAGTTTTCCAACGCGGAGGTCATAGCGACGATCCCTATTGAATCCTACGCTCGGTCGCACAGTATAAGATATCGCGAGGTTTCCCAATCACAAACGAGAAACTAAATTGTTTCACGTGGCATGGACTTTCGTGACGGCGCGCGCGCGCGAGCGAGCGAGAGACGCCAAAGTTCTGCAGAGCATGCGTTCTGTAGATTCTGAAGATGTAGAAAAAGGGTAGAACAGTCACATCTTCGGTAGGAAAGGACTCTTCCGGTTCCATTTTTTTCTAACGGAAATTACGGTTACCGCACCAAAAATATGTCTGGTTAGCAGACCTATATATTTTATACACCTCTCTTCAAATTGAAAAGAAAGATAGCCTTAGAATGTTAATATAACACAGTTAATTAAAAATGGCGCCAATATCCGGAAGCAGCATTCCTTCCCAGTTAAAGGTGTAGAGTTTAAGAGATGCTTAGCCATTAGGCGAGTCTATGGTGACCGGATGTTATCGGTCTTTCTCGCGATCATACGCGGGACGGAACAGGACTGCGGGAGTCCGAGCGCCTCTGGTGAAGGCTTCTCCATCTGATAGACCACCAAGCCCTGCAATTGGGAAGAGAGTGAGCCAAAGCAGGGGTCTCCAACCTTGACAACTTTTAAGACTTGTGGACTGCAACTCCCAGAATTCCTCAGGCAGCTTTGCTTTGCTGAGGAATTCTGGGAGTTGAAGTCCGCCAGGCTTAAAGTGACCAAGGTTCGAGACCCCTTCTTTGGCTCACTCTTCCCAATTGCAGGGCTTGGTGGTCTATTTGAGTGGGAAGACACGGTTCGGTGTCGCTGAAGGATTATGCACCGAATCAGCCGACCGTAAAGTTATTTGCAATTGCATTTTAGAATCAGAAATGATAGGTCTTCACAGTGGGCCAACATAAATGTAATGTATTACTGTAAGTTTTGGCGGGAGTTTTAGGCGGGAAGTATCTCACTTCTGATTGGATGCAGCCTCTGGCTGAAGTGTATATAAGGAGAGGTTTTGCTCCAGAGTTTTGCTGGGTCACACTATATTAAAGAGCTGTTGTCACTAACCTGGTCTCCTGCCTCGTCAATACCCAAACTTAACATTGGCGACGAAGGTGGGATCTTGAGGCAGAGCACCAGAACAGAGCTGAACTCACTACGAGAATCAAACCCAGCAAGGTGATAGCGAATGCAGCGATGACCGGCTACACGCCACCCACTCCGTTTGACCCTGCCCAGGAGACATGGGGAATATATATGACCCGTTTCGAAAGTTTCCTGGAGGCAAACGAGCTACAGGGAGTCTCCGACAACCGCAAACGGGCTTACTTCATAAGCCACTGTGGGTCCGCAGTCATCGCCGTCGCAGAAGCCCTAGCGGAGCCAACACCGCTACACTCCGTATCGTGGCAGACCCTTCAGACCCTCCTGAAGAATCACTACGCACCACCCCCGGCCAAATACGTTCAACGGTACGAGTTTGGGGAGCGCAGGCAACAAGAAGGCGAGTCTATCAGCGACTACATGGCAGCCCTGAGACAAGCCTCCAAGCATTGCAGTACCGCGATCTGGACGAAGAGCTGCTGGAACAACTTATACGGGGGTCAGAGACATCCGTTTGAGGAGACGGTTGCTAGCCAAGAGCAACCTGACATTAAAACGCTCTGGACGAAGCCAGAGCCCATGAGATGTCCAACCATGCAGCAGACACCTTACAAAGCGACTCACGCCGATGGCGGGCGCAAAGCCGAGCACAGTCCACCACGAAGAAACCTATCGTGAGTCAACCAGCGAAGAGGAGGAAGAAGTCCACTACACGGAAAATCGACAAGGGAAGACCGGAGGAATGCGGAAGTTGCGGGCGACATCAGCGCCAAAGATGTAAGTTCAGGGCGCCATTTGCGGCGGTGTGAAAGGAAGGGCACCTGGCTCAAGTCTGCCGAGCACCCCAACCTTCCCCGAAAATTCAAATCGGCCAATCAGAGCGGCTCTGAGTCAGAGATGCAAACCCCACATTCCGCCGAAATTTCAAACCAGCCAATCAGAGCGCGAGATCGGCGAGGCGACCCGCGATTGGCCAGGAAAGAAAGAGCGAAGTCAAACCGAATGACTGTTACCATAGACCACGCAACTACCCGCATCGAAGAAAAGATCTTCACAAACCCGACAATTGAAGGCGTACCGTGCCGACTGGAAGTAGACACAGGATCAGCAATCACAATCATGTCCTGGGACACTTTTGTGAAAGCCTTGCCGCACATCGCAGCGCAAGCTACAGAAACAACGGCTCGGTGCAGGATTACCAGGGCAACCGCATCCCTGTTCGAGGGACAACGACCGTCGAGGTCAAGTACGGGACATACGAAAAGACCCTGCCCATCACGTTAGTCGAGGGAACCTTGCCAAGCTTGCTGGGGTTAGACTGGTTCCAGGCGTTGGGAATGGGGGTGACTGGCGTCCACCGGAGCGGATGCAACCTGCAAACGCCCTAATGGAGGAATTGCAGGCGTATTCGAGGACCATTTAGGCAAGTACAAGGGACCCCTATCTCCTTCAATTTAGACCCCAAATAGCTCCCATTAGGTTAAAGGCAAGGAGGGTTCCTTTGCACTCAAACCTAAAATCGACAAAGAGTTAGATAAATTAGTCAGCCAGGGATACTAGTGCCAGTTGACCATGCCAAATGGGAGACGCCAATCGTCACCCTATAAAACCAGACGGGTCCATAAGAATTTGCGCTGATTACAAGGCTACCTTAAACAAAGCATTGCAAAGAGCGCCTACCCAGTTCCAGTAGTGCAACACTTATTGCACTCACTAGGCACGGACAAGTTTTCGCCAAATTAGACTTGGCACAAGCGTACCAACAGCTACCCGTAGATGCTAGCACAGCTGAAGCCCAGACCATTGTAACGCACGGGTGCCTTTAAGTGCACCCGGTTACAGTTCGGGTGAGTGTGGCCCGGGCTATTCCAAAATTTGATGGAGCGGCTCCTACAAGGGTTACCGGAGTCGTACCTATTTCGATGATGTGTTGGTATCAGGGAAGATTTAAGAGAACTGGGGAAGCGGTTAAGGAAAGTTTTGGCAATTTTAGGCGGCAGGATTAAAAGTCAAAGCAAGCAAGTGTCAGATAGGGGTCGAATCTGTTGAATTTTGGGCTATAGAATAGACAAAAAGGGATTCACCCCACTGAGAGCAAAGTCAAGGCGATAAAGAGAGCCCCAGCACCCAAAAACAAGACAGAACTCCAGGCTTTCCTGGGTCTGGTAAACTTTACGCCGTGTTTTTAAAAGACAAGGCAACGTTGCTGAACCGCTGCATAAATTGCTTGGAAAAAACACTGCTTGGTCATGGGGGAAGTCAGAGAATAGGGCATTTGAGGCAGTAAAAAGTTTGCTATCAAGCGATAGCCTGTTAATACAATACAACAACAGACTGCCGTTAGTATTGGTTTGTGATGCGTCCCCCTATGGAGTAGGAGCGGTACTTAGCCACAGACTCCCAAACGGCACTGAAGCCCCTATAGCGTTCTATTCACGAACAATGTCCCCGGCTGAGAGGAATTACAGCCAGCTAGATAGGGAGGCTCTCGCAATAGTGTCAGGGGTGAAAAAATTTCACGAATACGTTTTTGGGAGAGACTTTGAAATTATCACTGACCACAGACCACTATTGGGACCACTATTGCTGACCAGATGGACTATTTTTCTGGCCGCCTACTCTTACAAACTGCAGCATCGACCTGGAAAAGAGCTGGGGCATGCGGACGCATTGAGCAGATGCCCATTGCCCGGGGAAATCGAGGACCCTACTCCGGGCGCCCCCGTTCTACTAATTGACTCTTGGGACTCTGGCCCAGTCACATCGCAGGAAGTGGCTCGGGCCTCCTACCGGGACATTGTTTTAAGAACTGTAATCGGTTGGGTTCAAAGGGATGGCCCGCTCGCGGGCGACGTTTAGAGAGTTTGCAAAGAAAAGAGAATTGTCTGTGCAAGGGGTGCCTGCTCTGGGGGATAGGGTGGTAGTTCCAGAGAAGCTGAGAAAAAGTCCTGGAACTACTGCATGAGGGTCACCCAGGAATTGTAAGAATGAAGGGCTAGCCAGGAGCTATGTTTGGTGGCCCCTAATGGACAGGAAATCAGTGACAGGGTTGGCGATGCCAGGTATGTCAGGAATCCAGACCACTACCACCCACGGCCCCAGTGTGGAGTGGAGAAACCCCAAGGCCCTTGGTCCCGCATACATTGATTTTGCCGGCCCTTCCACGGCCAAACATTTCTAATTGTGGTGGATGCATTCTCCAAATGGCTGGAGATCATCTAATGAAATCCACAACCGCTGGAGCTGTCATTGCAGCACTAAAACACCTTTTCGCCACGCACGGGCTACCGGACACCCTCGTGTCCGATAACGGCCCACAGTTCACCGCAGCATTATTTGAAGGGTACCTGGCTGAAGAGGGCATCCGACATGCCCTCTCAGCGCCGTTCCACCCTGCGTCGAACGGCCTTGCTGAACGTTTTGTTCGAGTGCGAAGAAGCGCTATCACGAAGCGGCCCCGGCGATTGGCAGGCACAGATCGACGCATTCCTAACCGTCAACACAGGACCCCTGTGGCCACCGCAGCCCAGCCGAGCTATTAATGGGGCGGAAGCTACGGTGCCCGCTAGACCGGCTACACCCGAACTACGTGCAGGACGGGTTCAAAACAAAACCAGATAGAATCCGGGAATTAAACATAGGAGACTCAGTGTGGGCACATAATTACAGCGACGGCCCAAGCTGGAAGAGGGGGATAGTCATAGACAAAACGGGCCCCAAATCTTACCTAGTGGAAATAGACGATGGCAGAGTTTGGAGGCGCCACATAGATCAATTAAGAAACAGATTGAGCGATAAGGCAGAATTAGGCGAGACCAGCCCTGACTATGATTTAATTAACCCCACAGCTGACTGGAGCCGAGAACAAACAGAAAGCGTAGAACCAAACAGAGACTTATCTGAGTCAGGCGAAGTCCAGCGACACCCTCCGGTCCCTCTAGAGGACAGCAGGTCCGAGCCGGAAAATAATCCAGGGCCGGATGGCCGGGAGGAGGAGCTCAGAGGAACGAAAAGCCCCTCCGGCAAGCTCGACTCAACTCCAGAAAGTGAATTGCGCAGGTCCGGGGGGGTCAGGAGACGCCCACGCATCTCACGGGACTACGTAGAGAAGTAATATGTAAATATTGGCAAAGTGCCTTCTGGGAGGGAAGGAGTGTAATGTATTACTGTAAGTTTTGGCGGGAGTTTTAGGCGGGAAGTATCTCACTTCTGATTGGATGCAGCCTCTGGCTGAAGTGTATATAAGGAGAGGTTTTGCTCCAGAGTTTTGCTGGGTCACACTATATTAAAGAGCTGTTGTCACTAACCTGGTCTCCTGCCTCGTCAATACCCAAACTTAACAATAAATATACAATAAAACCCGTGTATTACAAGATGCAGAGGGGGAAAATTTTTCGCTGTGCAAACCCTACACACACCTGCATTCCCAGATGCATTTTACAGCATGATAAAGTTTGCTTGAGTATAACGTTTTCGGGTGGGAGTTTGAAACCAGATTATGTTTTGTGATATACCATATTCAGTAGACGTGGACCATTATTTTACAGTTTATCGTGGAAATGCAGAAAGTAGATTGATTCAATAAACAAAGGATGCATGAATACGGTCCGCATCAAGCTGAAAAGCGCTCAGCAGAATAAAACGGGTATTAGAGGCTAAAGCAATATTTGCCACTGCATAAAGTTGCATTAGGAATCATGCTATATTATTCCATGATGGTTTAACAGAAATCTGAATGCCACATCGGGAAGCTATGAAACTTTCCTCTTTTATTGATCAGGAAGGATTTACAAAACTGTCCAAAACAGTACTGTGAATGTATGCAAGAGATTAATATGTTGTTTCAAGGGGCATCTTGCTGCCATACTCCAATTAGGAATTTGTCAGATCACCCAGAATTTTGGCCAGTAGACACGGAATTTTGAGAATAAATTGTGAATGCTTTGGCTTCCATGAAAAGGCGGGTTGCAGTCACAAAATAAAAGTGACAAATAAAGCAGAATGTTAAGAGGCAGATCTGTGGGTACATTGAATCCTGCAAGTGTTCCACTGGGATCTGGTTATAGTTGTCCACATTCTAAACACTGAGCTCCTTGAAGTCTTTTTTCTTGATCGGCAATAGTAAATACCTGAAAAGGCTTTCAATATTTCAACACACTACCCTGGAAATACAGACTATATAATCCAAAATAAATACTTATCTGGAAAGTGTGTAATGCAGACAGAATGCAGAAGTGCATGAACTTTTCTCCATATCAGCAATGTATACAGCACATGAAATTGAGAAACTAATTCCATAGAGTTTCAATAGAAGAAGATATTTGTAGCTCAAAGGTGAACTATGGGGATCTTGGTACTCTCTGAGCTTTATTGTTTTCTTGCAGATGTTTCATTACCCAACCTGGAAATGTCTGTGTCAGGCTGCCTCTGATTATATTTAGGAAAGAATACACCTTGACTTCATTTGCAAATAAAGAAAAGTACTTTTACAAAATACATCATGACTGCAGCTGTTAAGTTCGGGAAGTAACGAGGCTGGAGACCAGGGTAGTGACAACAGCTCTTTAATATATGGTGAACCCAGCAGCCTGGCTGGGGAAAAACAACCCTTTATATACTGTTTAACCGGCGGCTTCAACCAATCAGCAACGTGCTTGTTTCCCGCCCAAAATATTTAAAGATACATAACACTCCTCCCCTCCCAGAAAACACTTTACCACTATTTACATATTATTTACATGTTATTTTTCGACGTAGTCACGCAAATAACCTGGGCGTCTCCTAATTCTTTCGGACCTGCGCGGTTCAGTCCTGGGTGGTGTTTTGAGCTGGTCGGAGGGGCTTTTTTCTCCTCCCAGCTCTTTCTCTAGGCCATCGGGCCCTGGATTACTTGCAGTCTCTTTTTCTTGGCCCTCCGGCCTTGGATTACTTTTAGAGTTTTCCCTGCTGTTTCCATCGGGAACCTGATGGCGTCGCTGGACCTCAGCTAAGTCTTGCGCCTCCCCCGGGTTATGGTCAGCTGTGGGTTCAAATAAGGAGTGGTCATGATCTGTCTCGTTTAGCTCGGGTTGTTCAGCTATTCGTTTCCTTATCTGATCTATGTGGCGCCTCCATACTCGGTTGTCTTGTAACTCAACCAAGTATGACTTTGGACCGGTTGCTTTTATGATTTGCCCTGCGAGCCAACTTGGGCCGTCCCCATAGTTGCGGGCCCACACTCGGTCGCCTATGCCCATTTCTCTCGTTTTTTCTAGTTCCCCCTTGTAACCCTCTGGTGTGTAATGGGGATTCAAACGGTCAAGGGGGCACCGGAGCTTCCGTCCCATCAATAATTCGGCTGGGCTTCTGCCTGTAGCAGTGCTTGGGGTTCTGTGCTGAACGGCCAGAAAGAAATCTATCTTTGTTTGCCAGTCACCTGGCTTGAGCCTGGACAATGCCTCCTTAGCGCTCCGGACGGAACGCTCTGCAAGGCCATTCGACGCAGGGTGGAACGGGGCCGAGAGGGCATGTCGGATGCCCCCCCCTGCCAAGTATTCCCAAATTTGGGCTGCCGTGAATTGCGGGCCGTTGTCGGACACCAGAGTGTCAGGCAACCCGTGGGTTGCGAATAGGTGGCGCAGGGCTGCGATTACTGCCTCGGCTGTCGTGGATTTCATGAGTATGATCTCCAACCATTTAGAGAAAGCGTCGACAACCACTAGGAAGGTTTGGCCATGGAAAGGGCCAGCAAAATCAATGTGGATTCTTGACCAGGGCCCTTGGGGTTTTTCCCATTCCCTGACTGGGGCCGTTGGGGGTAGAGGTCTGGACTCTTGGCAAGTCTGGCATTTCCCTACCCTCTCAGCAATCTCTGAGTCCATGAGTGGCCACCACACATAGCTTCTTGCTAGCCCCTTCATCCTTACGATCCCTGGGTGACCCTCGTGGAGGAGGTCCAATACCCTTCCCCTCAATTTCTCCGGGATTACCACTCGATCACCCCATAACAGGCACCCCCCTTGAGCCGAGAGCTCATCACGTTTTTTTACAAATTCCTTAAACTGCTCGGAGGGCCACCCTCTTTGTACCCAACCGAGTACAGTCCTTAACATAATGTCCCGGTATGATGCCCGAGCCACTTCCTTAGATGTGACTGGGCCAGAGTCCAAAGAGTCAATAAGCAGGATGGGCGTCCCCGGAGTGGGATCTTCGATCGCCCCTGGTAGTGGGCATCTGCTTAGCGCGTCCGCATGCCCCACTTCTTTTCCTGGTCGATGCTGCAGCTTGTAAGAATAAGCGGCTAAGAAAATAGTCCATCGAGTCAATCGTGGCGAAAGTGCCACAGGCGTTGGGCGGTCGCCAGCCAGTATTCCTAACAGCGGTCTGTGGTCAGTCACAATTTCAAAGTCTCGCCCAAAAACATATTCGTGAAATTTTTTACCCCTGACACAATTGCTAGCGCTTCCTTATCTAACTGGCTATAGTTCCTCTCTGGGGAGGACATCGTTCTGGAGTAGAAGGCTATTGGGGCTTCTGTGCCGTTTGGCAGTCTGTGGCTGAGCACAGCCCCCACCCCGTAAGGGGAGGCATCGCAAACCAACACTAATGGCAATGAGCTATGATACTGGATGAGCAGGCTGTCGCCGAGAGCAGGTTTTTACTGCTTCGAAGCCCTACTCTCCGACTTTCCCAAGACCAAGCAGTATTTTTCCTAGAAGTTTATGCAGCGGTTCCAGCAACGGTCGCTTTGTTTTTAAAAACCGCAGAAAATTCACTAGCCCCAGGAATGCCTGTAGCTCTGTTTTGTTTTTGGGCGCTGGAGCCTTTCTGATTGCCTTGACCTTGCTCTCAGTGGGGTGAATTCTTTCTTGTCTATTCGGTAGCCCAAGAATTCGGATTCTACCCCTATCTGGCATTTGTTCACTTTAACCTTTAGTCCGCTGACCGAAAATGCCCAGAACTTTTCTCAAACGCCTCCCCAATTCCTCTACGCCGCTGATATCAATACATCATCGTAGGAACTACCCTGGGAGCCCTTGCAGAAGTCGTTCCATCAAATTTTGAAACAGCCCTGGTGCCACACTCACCCCAAATTGTAATCGGGTACACTTGAAGGCCCCCTGTGAGTTACAATCGTTTGGGCTTCGCTGTGTTGGCGCTCACGGGCAGTTGTTGGTAGGCTTGAGCCAAGTCTAACTTTGCAAAGACTTGCCCTTGCCCCAAAGAGTGCAGCAAGTGTTGCACCACGGGAACTGGGTAAGCGCTTTTCTGTAAGGCTTTGTTTAGCGTCGCCTTGTAGTCAGCGCAGATTCTAATTGACCCATCTGGTTTTACTGGGGTGACGATTGGCGTCTCCCACTTTGCGTGATCGACTGGCACCAAAATCCCCTGATTTATGAGCTTATCTAGCTCCTTGTCAATTTTAGGTTTTAGGGCAAAAGGGACTCTCCTTGCCTTTAACCTAATGGGAGCTACCTGGGGGTCTAAGTTGAAGGAAATAGGGGTCCCCTTGTACTTGCCCAGGCAGTCCTTGAAGACATCCTCGAACTCGTTCATGAGTATGTCTTTGAGGTTACAGTCACTTCTGTAGATGCCGGTCACTCCCATGCCCAGTGCACGAAACCAGTCTAGTCCCAACAAACTAGGCAGGGTCCCTTCGACGATCGTGATGGGCAGGGTCTTCTTGTGTGGTCCGTACTCGACTCGGACGGAGGTGGTCCCTCGAACAGGGATGCGATTCCCTTGGTAGTCGTGGACTCGTAGCCGTTGTGTTTGCAGGTGGCGCTTCGCGACTGACGGCAGTGACTTCGCCAAAGTGTCCCAGGACATGATGGTGATCGCTGACCCGGTGTCCACTTCGAGTCGGCACCGTACTCCTTCTATTTTGGGTTTGGTGAAGATCTTCTTCTCCACCCGGGTTGAGGCGCGGCCTATGACCACCGTCGTTTGGTTTGAATCCGCGCCTTTTTTGTTTGAGCCAATCGCGGGTCGCCTTGCCGATCCGCTCTGATTGTCCGTTTTGAGTTTTCAGCGAGAAGGTTGGGGAGCTCGACAGACTTGAGCTAGGTGCCCCTTCTTCTCGCACCGCCGACATATTGCGTCCTTGAACTTGCAGCGTTGGCGCTGGTGTTGACCCCCGCAACTTCCGCATTCGTCCCGGTTCTCTTGGCCCGTTTCTCAGTTCGGCAAACCCTTCCTCATCCTCACCGTCAGATTCGGTTTGGATCTCTTCTGGTGCACCGGGTTGACTTTGTGCTCGCTTTGGTGTGAGGGGCTTTGCAGTGTCTCCGCCGCTTGGGTTGACATTTCATGCGCCTGGCTTCGCCCAGGGCGCTCGCCAGCGCCAGATTGCTTTTCGATAGCAGCCGCCCGCAAACGCATGTCTCGACCCCTGATGAGTTGCTCCAGCAGCACCTCGTCCAGGTCTCGGTACCCACAGACTTTGAGGCTTTCCGCAGGGCGGCCATGTAGTCGCCGATGGATTCGCCCTCTAGCTGTCGGCGCTCTCCAAATTCAAAACGCCGCACGTATTTGGACGGCGTTGGCGCGAAATGGTTTTTTAGCAGGGTTTGCAGAGTTTGCCACGATACCGATTGTATCGGCGTTGGCTCTGCCAGGGCTTCCGCGATGTCGATGACCTCGGGACCGCAGTGGCTCAAGAAGTATGCCCTTTTGCGGTTGTCTGGAACTCCTTGCAGTTCGTTGGCTTCTAGAAAGCTTTCGAAACGGGTCATATACGTTCCCCATTTCTCTCTAGCCGGGTCAAACGGTGCGGGCGGAGTGTAACTGGCCATCTCCGCTTTTCTGCCCTGTGTTTGCTGGGTTCGGTTCTTTCGTGCTTCAGCTCGGTTCTGGTGCTCCTTAGCCTCGAGATCCCACCTTCGTCGCCAATGTTAAGTTCGGGAAGTAACGAGGCTGGAGACCAGGGTAGTGACAACAGCTCTTTAATATATGGTGAACCCAGCAGCCTGGCTGGGGAAAAACAACCCTTTATATACTGTTTAACCGGCGGCTTCAACCAATCAGCAACGTGCTTGTTTCCCGCCCAAAATATTTAAAGATACATAACAGCAGCAGTATAAAGTTGGATCTGAGACAAAATATGGCTAACATTCCATATCCCATTTTAGTCCCTCCTCTCCCCAAGAGGTCAGCAGGTCTGGTCCAATGCCAGCTCCTTCTTGCTCCCCCCCCCCATGGTAATCTTCTTCCGCAGGTCTCTGGCTGTAAATCATCTCAGGAATGGAATGTCCGTTGGCGCTCTAACATTCCTGTTGAATTCAAACTATCAATCTCCCCTCCCCTTTATCTCATGTCAGACGATACTCTTAAAGGGCCCTCTCTACTTAAACTGAATCCATGAGCTATTTACATTACACAAAAAAAACCCATGCAATCTAACTACTGAATATAAAGAGTACAAAAGGATGTGAGGATTGGAGTGGAGGCTGACAGTCTGCAGGTAAGGAATCATAGAGTTTTGTTGGTTTATTTCCAATTGTTTTGGAGTCATTGGTGCTGTCTGAGCTTAGTTGTTTGCTTGCTTTGTTTGTTTAATTATCCAAATAGAAAACATCTGTAATTAACCAAGTTCAGAGAGAACCAAGGTCCCCAAAGTCCATAGAGTTTCATTGGCCTTACAGGTAATCCTCGATTTACAGCTATTCATTTAGTGACTGTGCCACTGCAAAAAGGGACTTATCACCATTTTTCACTCTTAGATCATTGCAACATTCCCACAGTCCTGATCAAAATTCAGTCATTTGGCAACTGGCATGTATTTATGGCAGTTGCAGTGTCCCGGGGCTCAGTTGTAGTTCTTTTTTTTAATTATTTATTGAAAAAGTTTTACAAAACTTTTTTCCCCCTTACCCGTCTCCCCCGCAACCCCACAACCCCTTCCCTTCACAAACCCCCCTTTCCCCCCCCCCCCGACTTCCCGGAACAAACACAAGGTATAGTTAAAAAATAAAACAAACATATACTAAAAAATTTTCCTTCCTAACTGAATTATATTCCTACAATTCTCATCAATTCCTAACCTCCCCCAAAACAATCAAAAATGATACAACCTAATCATTCAAAGGCAGTCTGATAACTCTTAGTCTGATACCTGTTTTGAATATAGTCAATCCATTTTTTCCATTCATTTAAATATCTTTCTTGCGTATTGTCTTTCAAAAAGGCTGAGATTTTTGCTATCTCAGCCAAATTGGCAACTTTCAATATCCATTCTCCTATTGTAGGTACTTCTTTTTTCCTCCAATACTGTCCTATCAGTAATCTTGCCGCTGTTATTAGATTTAATCAAGAAGAGGGCCATGAAAATATTTACAGATCCCTCACATCCAGGACATAAACTGTTTCAACTCCTAACCTCAAAATGATGCTACAGAGCACTGCACACCAGAACAACTAGACACAAGAACAGTTTTTTCCCGAAGGCCATCACTCTGCTAAACAAATAATTCCCTCAACACTGTCAAACTATTTACTAAACCTGCACTACTATTAATCTTCTCATCGTTCCCATCACCAATCTCTTTCCACTTATGACTGTATGACTGTAACTTTGTTGCTGGCAATCCTTATTTTTTTTTAAATAATTTACAAATTCTGTGACAACAATTTAGAGACTTTAATTATCAACTGCAAACCATACTATTCGCCTCGTGAATTTTCCTCATTTCTTCTAATTGCTGTTTATGTCCCACCACAAGCCCGTGTAAACAAGGCATTACGAACTCTAGCTGACCAAATCATGGAGGCTGAAGCCAAACCAAACACCCTGATTCACTGGCTATTGTTTTGGGAGATCTAAACAAGGCAAACTTAAGGAAAGAGCTACCAAAATACTTTCAGCATGTCAATTGTCCTACCAGAGGCAAGAATACTCTAGACCATTGCTACACAACACTAAAAGATGCTTATCGGTCTTTACCATATGCAGCTGTAGGACACTCTGATCATTGCATGATTCACCTTGTACCTGCTTACAGGCAAAGACTTAAAACCACAAACCAACAATTAAATCAATGAAGACCTGGACGGAGGAGGCAAAATTAAAGCTGCAGGCATGCTTTGACTGCACTGATTGGAATATTTTTGAAGATACCTCTGCAGACCTGGATGAACTCACAGATACTGTAACATCATATGTCAGCTTCTGTGAAGACCTATGTGTACCTACAAGGAACTTGCGAATATACAGTAACAACAAACCTTGGATCACACCTAAACTTAAGCAGCTACGACATTCCAAAGAGGAAGCCTACAGAAAAGGTGATAAAATGCTGTACAATCAGACCAGAAATGCACTAACAAGGGAGATCAGAGCAGCAAAAAGAAGCTACTCTGAAAAGCTAAAGAATCAGTTTTCAGCAAATGAACCAGCAAACATGTGGAAAACTCTTAAAAATATCACCGGCTATGGCAAACCTCCTTCCCAGGCTGAAGGTAATCAACAACTGGCAGATGACCTGAATGAGTTTTACTGCAGGTTTGAAAGGAAACTACAGCCACCTATCTCCACAACCCCCATCTCAGACACACCAACAACAGCCAAGCCTCCTACAACTGACCCCATTTCATTAGGTTCACAACCCCTAGTGATCACAGAAAAGGAAGTGCAGGACCCATTTCACAGACAAAAGCCAGGAAAAGCTCCAGGCCCAGACAAGAGAACTCCTTCTTGCTTAAAAGCCTGTGCTGACCAATTGGCCCCCATCTTCACCCATATTTTCAATAAATCACTAGAGATGTGCTATGTTCCTGCTTGCTTCAAACGCTCTACCATCATCCAAGTGCCGAAAAGCCCACCATCAAGGAACTGAATAACTACAGACCAGTTGCTTTAATAGTCATGAAAACCTTTGAAAGGCTAGTGCTTTCCTACTTGAAAACCATCACGGATCCGCTGTTAGACCCCTTGCAATTTGCATACCAAGCAAATAGATCAACAGATGATGCTGTTAATATGGCTCTGCACTACATCCTACAACATCTTGAGTCTCCAAAGACCTATGCAAGGGTCCTTTTTGTAGACTTTAGTTCAGCATTCAATACCATCATTCCAGACATTCTTCTAACTAAGCTAAACCAGCTACAGGTACCGGAACAGACTTGTAAGTGGATCACAAGCTTCCTAACAAACAGGAAGCAGCAGGTGAAGCTAAGCAAGATCACATCAAATACCTGTACAATTAGCACAGGGGCCCCCCAAGGCTGTGTGCTCTCCCCACTTCTCTTCTCTCTGTATACCAATGACTGCATCTCCAACGATCCATCTGTTAAGCTACTGAAGTTTGCAGATGACACAACAGTGATTGGTCTCATTCAAGACAATGACGAATCCGCATATAGATGAGAGGTCGAACGACTAGCCTTGTGGTGCAACCAAAACAATCTGGAACTGAACACACTCAAAACCGTAGAAATGGTGGTAGACTTTAGGAGAAACCCTTCCATACTTCCACCTCTCACAATACTAGACAACACAGTATCAACAGTAGAAACCTTTAAATTTCTAGGTTCTATCATATCGCAAGATCTAAAATGGACAGCTAACATCAAAAAAATCATCAAAAAAGGACAACAAAGAATGTTCTTTCTGCGCCAACTCAGTAAGCTCAAACTGCCCAAGGAGCTGCTGATTCAGTTCTACAGAGGAATTATTGAGTCTGTCATTTGCACCTCTATAACTGTCTGGTTCAGTTCTGCAACCCAACAAGAAAGACACAGACTTCAGAGGATAATTAGAACTGCAGAAAAAATAATTGCTACCAACCTGCCTTCCATTGAGGACCTGTATACTGCATGAATGAAGAAGAGGGCCATGAAAATATTTACAGATCCCTCACATCCTGGACATAAACTGTTTCAACTCCTACCCTCAAAACGACACTATAGAGCACTGCACACCAGAACAACTAGACACAAGAACAGTTTTTTCCCTAAGGCCATCACTCTGCTAAACAAATAATTCCCTCAACACTGTCAAACTATTTACTAAATCTGCACTACTATTATTTATTTATTTTATTTATTAAATTTTTATACCGCCCTTCTCCCGAAGGACTCAGGGCGGTGTACAGCCAGAGTAAAATACAAAATATATACAATTAAAACGGATTTAAAATATAAAATTACTAAATGGCTCAGAAATTAAAATGAATTTAAAATTTAAAATACTACTAAAACCCAATTTAAAATCAATCCATTTATGCCAGTCCCGCTTGGATGAATAAATATGTTTTTAGCTCACGACGGAAGGTCCGAAGATCAGGCACTTGACGTAGACCAGGGGGGAGTTCATTCCAGAGCGTCGATGCTCCCACAGAGAAGGCCCTACTCCTGGGGGCCGCCAGCCGACATTGTTTGGCAGACGGCACCCTGAGGAGACCCTCTCTATGAGAGCGTACGGGTCGGTGGGAGGCATAGGGTAGCAGCAGGCAGTCTCGTAAGTACCCGGGTCCTAAGCCATGGAGCGCTTTAAAGGTGGTAACCAGAATCTTGAAGCGCACCCGAAAGACCACAGGAAGCCAGTGCAGACTGCGGAGCATTCTGGACTAACTGCAGCCTCCGGGTGCACCTCAAGGGCAGCCCCATGTAGAGAGCATTGCAGTAATCCAGCCGAGACGTATTAATCTTCTCATAGTTCCCATCACCAATCTCTTTCCACTTATGACTGTATGACTGTAACTTTGTTGCTGGCAATCCTTATGATTTATATTGATATATTGACCATCATTTGTGTTGTAAATGTTGTACCTTGATGAACATATCTTTTCTTTTATGTACACTGAGAGCATATGCACCAAGACAAATTCCTTGTGTGTCCAATCACACTTGGCCAATAAAAAATTCTATTCTATTCTATTCTAATTGATGGACACCTTAAGAAATCTAGTTGCATAGGAATTATAATAGAAAATACGTGTGGAGGGAGTGAAGATTGCTGATACACCAAGTCTGCCCACTGCTGCTCCTAGGTTAACTGTTATCTCAGCAGTAGAACCCTCCTTTCTTCCTTTAAGCCATTGAATGAGTACAAGCAGTCCTTGACTTAGGAGGTTGGGGGCAGCAGTCCAAATTTCAACAGTCTCTAACCAAGGACTACCAGTAGGGCAAATTCACACAATGGAAATTGAACCTTTGTTGTTTTTCCAGAACTCCTGATCACACTCTCCCTCCTCTCTTGAGTTATTATTCATGGGGCTTACATCTGTTTTAAGAACAGCAGTTGGGAATAATAAATAATAACATCCCAGACTTGTTAAGAAAGACAAATAAAGTCTGAAAAGTGGTTGTTGTAATACCTGGAGACAGCAGAGTAAGAGAGAAATAACTGGAAAAATTACACAATTCAAAGACTTGCAAATGGAAATAGATTGACTCTGGCAAAGAAAGCAAAGATAGTACCAATAGTAATATGCATCTTGAGTGCAATCCCTAAACAATTGGAGCATCTCTTAACAAAGCGGCATTGACAAAATGGCCATTGGTCAATTGCAAAGGTTTTGCTTGGAATAGCTTACTCCTCCTAGTATACCGTTAACACCATCAAACAACAATATCTGCTTATCTCAGGTCCTTGGGAAAAACTCGATAGGTGGATAATCCAATCTAAGCACCTAGTTGACTGTGCAATCAACCATAATAATCAAGAGAAGCTATCTCTCAGGTGCATCAAGAAAGCTAAGAAAGCTGCACTCTAGTGAACCTAGAGATAAATTCGATTCTGTTGCTGAGATTTCTATAACCTCTAATTCTTTTTTCCTTTTAATCAAATTAGAGAAGCTCCTGGGTTTACTTAGATTAAAAAATATACTTAGATAATGAAAATATAAGTAATTAGAATTGTTTTTTATTAGACATGTCTAAAAATGTTAACATTTCTTTTGGGGGGAAAGTGCCAACTTTTCTAGTGTATGAGTTTCTATAAGAACCTGTTTGCCCATCTTTTTTGCTCTATTTACACCAGGCATATTATAATATGATTGTCCCATAACAAACACCTTTCAGACACCAATTCCAGTTTTCATTTGCTGATCTTTGCTCTATTACAAGCATATGTAGATGACTATAGCTGGGATGCTAAACAGACAGCTTATTCATTCAGATAACTGCTTAAAAGTCTACTGTGAACAACACAACATACAGTAGTAATATATGAAATATGTGATAGTATCTACATGGATAAAAAGTTGGCAAATAACTAGCATATATTCTAAAGGATATACTTGATAGATCCATAGAAATGAATTCTAAATTTGTAAACAGGAATAAGATTTCAGTATATCCAATGATTTCAAAACATCCACAATCCAGGACAACACTTAAAATGGTTTTGTAGAAAAATTAAAAATTAAATTAAACAAACAATAAAAAAGCTACAAAGAACCAATAGCTGCAACTCTTTGTGAAATATATGTTGTCTAATCTTAGTGTTAACCGCTCTAAGTTCCTTGTGGAAAGAGATGCCCTGTTATGCAGAGACAGCTGTTATTCATGGGCTTGTAACCTTTTGTTTAGCTAATCTCTGCTGGAGTTATTTTGTCTCTTTTATCTACAGCAGTAGAATCTTCTTCCTCAGGAGAATAATAATCCTTCTCCTCTTTCTCCTTCTCCTTCTTACAGATCCCTCACATCCTGGACATATACCGTTTCAACTCCTACCCTCAAAACGACTCTATAGAGCACTGCACACCAGAACAACTAGACACAAGAACAGTTTTTTTCCTGAACGCCATCACTCTGCTAAACAAATAATTCCCTCAACACTGTCAAACTAGTCACTAAATCTGCACTACTATTAATCTTCTCATCATTCCCATCACCCATCTCCTTCTACTTATGACTGTATGACTATAACTTTGTTGCTTGTATCCTTACAATTTATACTGATATTCTAATTATTGTTTGAAGAACTTGATTATTTATTTACTTAAAAGATTTTTTATTGTCACCTATCTTAAAACGCAACTCTGGCCTGCTCACAACAGTAAATGTAAATGTAATGTTAGTATACATTGTGCTCATCAACTTATGAGCACAATTGGGACTAGAATTTCCTTGCTAAGTAAGGCAATTGTTAAGTGAACTGTGCCTGATTTTATTACCATTTTTGCCATGCTTGTTAAGCAAACCACTGGAGTTGCTAAGTGAATCATGAGGTTGTTAAACAAATCGGGCTTCCTCAATTGACTTTGCTTGTTGGAAGCCAGTTGGGAAGATCTCAAATGGTGATAACATAATGCTAGGACCCTACAATCATTATACATACATGCTGATTGCTAAGAACCTGACTTTTGATCATGTGACTGTGGAAATGCTGCATTAGTTGTAAGTGTGCAAAGTACTCTATGTGTGTACCATCAATTCAATGCTTCATAAGATAGCCTTCTATGGATTGGGTTCTTCTCTAGCTGGAAAGACACCTGTATAAGTTCATCTTTCAAATATTATGCTGAATTCAGAATTAGTGAAGGTGCAATGATAGCCCATTCTCTCACACTGTGTATTAACGGTTAACAAAGCCATTAATCATTAATGACTTTAAACTGGGATGGCCAGTAGTAATAGTAGCAATAGTAAGACTACAACTGTACTTCTAGCATTTTTTAATTGAATCCTTTCAAAATCCCAAGAATTGTTTTAGACTAGAATATAGAGAATAGAATTTATTGGCCAAGTGTGATTGAACACACACGGAATTTATTTTGGTGCGTATGCTCTCAGTGTACATAAAAGAAAAAGAAAAAAGAAAAGAGAAAAAAAATACATCAAAGGTACAACATTTACAACACAAATGATGGTCATAGGTTGCAATTTAACCCTTAATGATAGCAACAAAAAGTTACAGTCATACAGTCATAAGTGGAAAGAGATTGGTGATGAAAATGATGAGAAGATTAATAGTAGTGCAGATTTAGTAAATAGTTTGACTGTGTTGAGGGAATTATTTGTTTAGCAGAGTGATGGCCTTCGGGAAAAAACTGTTCTTGTGTCTAGTTGTTCTGGTGTGCAGTGCTCTATAGAGTCGTTTTGAGGGTAGGAGTTGGAACAGTTTATGTCCTGGATGTGAGGGATCTGTAAATATTTTCACGGCCCTCTTCTTGATTCGTGCAGTATACAGGTCCTCAATGGAAGGCAGATTGGTAGCAATTATTTTTTTCTGCAGTTCTAATTATCCTCTGAAGTCTGTGTCTTTCTTGTTGGTTTGTTAGTAAAAAAAATGACAACTATTCTGGCTTTATGTCAACCTATACATATTCTTATCAGCAAGAAAAAAAGGGAAAGCCAAGAAGGCTTTCATTAAAAAATTATCCATTTGTGATTCTTGTTAAATTTACTGCATTTAAATTTAGTTTAAATTTAAAGTAAATTTTAGTTTAATTTAGTTTAAACAGTATTTCAACTAAATTTTGAGCAAATAGAAGCTTACAGACAATATAACACAATTTTCTCGTTTAGCATTTGATCTTGAAAAGTATATTGGTATGCTTTTTACATCAAACTATCTGGATGGCTGAGCACGGACTGATTAGTTACTACATTACTTTGTCAGAATATTTCAGAAAATTAATATGAGCATGAGAGGACACTCAAACAACCGGAATGCCTGCTGATCTTCTATTAGCATATTAAGTGAAACTTTTATGTGATAAACTTTAGAAATAGATCTTAATATGGCTCAAAGAGAGAACTATATAAAACGGTAGAACTTTTAAAATTAATTTTAATCTGTAATAGCTCATATGCAACTCATATACGTCACAATTATTATAAATAAAGAAGAGGGTTTTTTTTATTACAGGCAGTCCTCTTTTAGCAACTGCCTCATTCAGCAACTGCCTCACTCAGCAACTCATTCAGCAAATGATGAAAAAGTAATTTTCAACAAGTCCTTGCATTTATAACCTTTTCAATCTGTAAAGGAAAGGAAAGCTGAAGCAAGATCATAAGCAGAGTCATGGTTTCACCTAGCAACCACTTCACCTAATGACTGACTTGATTCCAGATATGGCTGTTAAAAGAGGACTACCAGCAATATGTACAAGTTGAGGCCTCAAAATCTAATGTTGCTTATGTAGGCAGTTGTCAAAGTCTTCTAGCTTTCACTTTCTGATGTAAGGAAACATTGCTAGCTTATTTGTATTTTCAAGTGCCCTTTGGCTTCTTCCCTGTAAAAATGATAATGTTTGAATTGAAAATTCAAAATGAGCTGATCCATGAGTTTAATCTTATTCTTTATACTTAAATATCATTTGCTTAAATATCATATCATTTATAAAACAGTCACTTTCATTCAAAATAATTCCAAAATAAAGGGCAATAAGATAAATTCACAAAATATATTAACAGAAGCTAACTTCATAAAATATGATAAAACAACAGTACTCATTAAATGGCATAATCATATAAATCCGACTAAAATTAGATAAATCTTCAGTAAAAGATAATGAGCCTTGATGACAACCAAAATAGCATAAACAGATGCAAATATGGCTAAGCTGTAACACATATGTGTTAAAAACTAATCAGGCTGCTTGATCGGCTAAAACATTGATTGACTTCTAAAATATTCTATGATTGGTTCATGTCCGTATTCTATAAATAATTTTGGCTTGCCATAATACCAAAATAATAATACATGAATAAAATAGAAAGTAGAATTTCATGACAAGAACCTTCCTTATCTCTGTCATATACTGTAAATACATTTGGCTGCTTTGCATTAACTTAAAGTTATGCACTCTTACTTATCAAAGAAAAAGTTTGTTACTGATTGTAGGATTACTTTAGAATAGAATAGAATAGAATAGAATTTTTTTATTGGCCAAGTGTGAATTTGTCTTGGTGCATATGCTCTCAGTGCATAATTAAGTTCTAAGTATATTGGCAAATCTATGTCCGAAAAGATCAATTTCTTACAAAGGAATGCAGTTTAACTGAATCAATGAAGTAATGAAGACAAATTGAGAAAGTGCATTATGCTAATTACTGATTACTTATAGATGAAGGCAAATAAAAATACATATCCTTTCTACTGAAAAGATCAATCAAAAAACTATTTTAAATGTTTTTAAAGTTTTAAAATATTGATAATTTATGCTACTGGAATGCTACTGTTCGTCCCTCTGGAACGAACTCCCCCCAGGACTTCGTCAACTCCCGGACCTCCGAACCTTTCGTCGCGAGCTTAAGACACACTTATTCATCTGCGCAGGACTGGATTAGGATTAGTTTTTAAATTTGTGGGTTTTTAATGGGTTTTTATCATTTATTCTAAATTTTTAATCTCGGCCAATTGAATAAGTTTTTTAATTGTATTTTAATAGTATTTATATTGTAATATTATTGTTTATTTTATCTGGCTGTGAACCGCCCTGAGTCCTTCGGGAGAAGGGCGGTATACAAATTTAAATAATAAAATAAAATAAATAAATAAATAATAAATACTGTAGAAAACAAATACTGTACATCTGAAAGTGTGATACTACTTTCTCCACTAGATGTCAGAATTATATAGCAATATTTTTTTCCCTGGAGGAATGTTGCCCATGGGGTCGGACACGACTTCGCAACTAACAACAACAATTTTTTTTCAAAGCAAAGCTACCTCTCGCTAGTGTCATGTTCCAGGTACAGATGTAGCTAATAAAGTTGCTTCATCAAGATCAAATACTTTCAGGAACATGCCTTTCATGTTTTCTCTCCCCACAATATTTTTTACTGCAGGATTTCAAAATATGTACGTTTTGTCATAAAAAGAGCATGTTTTGGAGAGACACTTTCTACTCCAACCTAGTCCCCAATGTCCAGATTTTACATGTCCCTAAACCAAATGAGAATAAGTTTTCATTTGAAATGAGTCATTGGTAAAAAAAATATCTACAGATTGTTTTTTTTAGTTCGTGATTTTAATATAAACAAAACTCTGTGCATGCCATCCACCATCCCAATTTTCAATAAATAAATGAACTAAGCAATAAGTTTCTGAGAGCATGGTAATATATTTAGTTGATATGCTGAGCATTTGCAACATCCTTTCCTAACTTCTGTGCCCTCCAGATGTGACTTCAATTTCCAGAATACTCTAGGCCACATAACATTTTTAAGAATTAGGTCACTTTTTCTTCTTTTTTATACTTTTAAATTTTGTTTCTTTTCCTTTCTTGCTGTATTAAAATAAAATAAGTGATTAACCCATTAGGATCAGCAAAAGTAACCTTCATTGGACTACATTGCTGGAAAAATAATACCAGTGAGCCAATAATTTTTTCCAGAGTAGAAATTTTACTTGATTTAAGATTAAGCTCATTCAATTTCCTTCTCCCTTGGTTCAAGGGCACATTTGCATTCTCTGACACAGGAGGACATTCACATAAAGAGTAGTCAGGTCCCCTTAGTGTGCCTCCCGAGTCACAATGCTGACCGAGAAAAGGAAACGATTCCCACCACCTAGCTATATCTGCTATTCTGCATGTGTGGTCCATTCCTTTTATACATGTGCTGCTATCTGATGGAATTTAATAACTAAATTCAACTTTCTTATGCTTGCATTGGTAGTCATTATAAGGGGTGAAATCTTTTTTTTTTTTGCTACCAGTTCTGTGGGCGTGGCTTGGTGGGCGTGGCTTGGTGGTCATGTGACTGGCTGGGCATGGCCAACTTGATGTCAGTTATGTCACTTACTGTTAGAGCCAGGAGCTCCACATTCTGACACAGAAGCACATTCTGCTTTTCTGAAGCCTCCAAAGCTTTGAGTTTCCCTCTCAAGTGCCCAAGTGAACTTTGCAGCCTTCTCTTGCCCTGCTCTTCATTCCGGAGGGCTGCACATCCCCCCACTAATCCTCTATACAAACCGCCCACCCCGTTTCTGCAAAGAAACAGCCTCCCCCTTGCAGGGCAATCCCAAGAAGGGAAGGGGATGCTGCAGAAAAAGCTGCCTTCCACCCGGGCCTCCTGCCAAATGTGCCTAACTGTGCGTGCGCTTTCCTCAGATAGGCTGTGCATGGGGCGCTTGGAGAGAAAGTGAGCAAGAGAGCTCTCTAACTTCTGTTTTTGTGCATGTGTGTGAGGGAGGGAGGGAGGGAGGGATCTGAAGCTGAGCCACCCAAACTTCTGGCAGCGGTGGGGGTGGCTTCTGAGCAGCCCTGAGTCAGCCAGCTCCACCTGACACCCTGAGTCTTGCTGCTCTCCTTGCCCCCCCCAACTCAAGCAGCAGTTTCCCTGATCAGCCCCAACAAGTTATCCATCCATGGTGCCCGCACCAGCATTTGAAGAGGAGAGAAGAAATGCCATATGGACATATTAATTATAGTAATGGACATATTCATTATAGTTGTCAGCTGCAAACATCCGCCTGCCCTCCTGAAGCCCCACTGCGAACAAAACAACCCCATTGCGCCGCACCTGTTCCTGCAGCCAAATGCGCCCAGCCATGCGTGCCCTTTCCTCAAAGGGGCTGTGCATGGGGCGCTTGGAGAGAGAGTGAGCAAGAAAGCTCTCCAACCTCTGTTTTTGTGCATGTGTATGAGTGAATGAGTGAGGGATGGAGGGAGGGAGCGATCTGAAGCCGAGCCACCCAAACTTCTGGCAGCAGTGGGGGTGGCTTCTGAGCAGCCCTGAGTCAGCTAACTCCACCTGACCTACTCCCTGAGTCTTGCTGTTCTCCTTGCCCCCTCCCCACCCCACTCAAGCAGCGACATTTCTTCTCTGCTTCTCTCTGGATGCTGGTGTAGGTACCATGGATGCCTAGCTTGTTGGGGCTGAGCAGGGAAGCCGCTGCTTGAGTGGGGTGAGGGGGGGCGAGTAAGCTGCTAGCTCCTTCCCTGCAGCCCTGCCATGCTTACCTGCCTTCCATGTGGGCTTCCGCTTGCCTGCCTTCACAAGCTGGACACTGGGACACCGGGAAAACTGTGGAATGCAGCATGGAAGGCAGGCAAGCGTGGCAGGACTGCAGGCCGTGGACCGGTTTGAGGGCATGGCCAGCCAGCCATTGCTCCCAGTTCAGCGAACCAGCCCCAATCTCCGCTACCTACTTGCCCGATCCAGTCCGAACCAGGAGCATTTCACCCCTGGTCATTAGCACATGTAGTAATGTTCCATATATTTCCAATGCAAAAAATGTTCCTATATAAAGATTAGTCAGATTAGGTGATAAATCATTCATGCAATTCCTGATTTTTTAAAAAGTGAATAGACATGCTACAGTAAATACGATTGTTACTGACATGCAGGGATAAGAATAATTTTTTATTCTTTTTTTTTCTTTTTTCTTTTTTTTTCTTTTTTTATATAATAATTCCATCTTCAATTAAACTGTTGTTCAGGTACAAATATGTTTGTAAAATAATAATCAACATTTACAACAATATTCATTACATTAACATTGACCTATAATACTAAAATGATAATATTAAACATAATAATCATATTTGCTTCTCTCTTGACGTATCTTTATTTCACTAATATTTTCTTTTGTTTCCCTGCTTCTAACTTCTCTTTTTGTTATCTAACCATTGATAAAATAAGTCCCATGTCACATAATATTCAGTTTGTTCTTTTTCCTTAATTGCTAGCATTAATCTAGTCATTTCTGCACATTCTAATATTTTCCTGATCACATTCTCATCTGCGGGGATCTCTTCACTTTTCCAATTACCTAACAATAACGCATTCCTAATATAATGTCTTTGAAAGTAACCATGTATTTTATTTTTCCCATACCACAAGAAGGTATGCCAGCCCAATTGCAAATCATGTTTCTCCAAAGTCAATAGTCTTTTATGCCTCAATACAATCCATTCTTTCACCCATATAAGTACCGCAGCCTGGTAATATAATTCCCAATTCAGTAGCCCAAAGCTTCCTCTATTCCTTGAATCCTGCAGCATTTTTAAACTTATTCTTGCTTTTTTCTCTTGTCAGATATAGCTTAATATTACTTTATTGAGTTCCTCAAAGTATTTTTTCCAATTTTATTGGAATTGTTTGAAACAGATATAGTAATCTCGGTAATATATTCATTTTTATTGTAGCTATTCTTTCTATTAATGATAATTGCAGATTTTCCCATTTCTTCAAATCTGCTTTAATTGGTTGCATCAGTTTGTAGTAATTATCTTCCTTAATAGTTATTTATTTATTTATTTATTTATTCGATTTTTATACCGCCCTTCTCCCGAAGGACTCAGGGCGGTGTACAGCAAAATAAAAAGCGCAATATATAAATTAAAACAAGACTAAAACAAACATATTACACATCTTGCTGTCAGATGAATCCCTAAGTATTCTATTTTTTTAGCAATTGTGATTGTTTCCTGATTGCTTATTTGTAGCCTATGACTATCATTAAGCGTTATATCATTAAGTGTTAAATTTGTGGCCTATGACTATCATTAAGTGTTGTAAGTGTTGAACCTTGATGAAGGTATTTTTACTTTTATGTACATTGAGAGCATATGCACCAAGACAAATTTCTTTTGTGTCCAATCACACTTGGCCAATAAAATTCTATTCTATTCTATTCTATTCTATTCTATTCTATTCTAATTTGAATATCTATTCTCTTCATTATCTGTTTTTTCTGCATGTCTGTAAGATTTTTAATTGACATCTTAGTTTTCTCGTTATTTATTTTCAATCCTGCCACTTTGCCATATTCCTCTATTTTTTTTATTAATTTAGCCCGTTTCTTGTGGATCTTCCAAAATGAAGACTAAATGGTCTGCAAATGCCTGTAGTTTATATTTTTCCTTTTTTATTTCCATACCTTTTATCTCTGCATCTTGTCTAATATTTCTGTTTTATACTTCCAGTGTAAATATGAATAATAGAGGAGACAAGAGGCATCCTTGTCTTGTACCTTTTTTAATGTTGACCTTCTCTGTCATATCTATATTTACCATCACCTTTGCTGTTTGTCTATAATACATTGCCTTAATCATGTTAATAAATCTCTCCCCAAAATCCATATATTTTAATTGTGCTAGAATAAACTGCTAATTCATATTGTCAAATGCTTTCTGTGCATCTAGAAAAATCAACACCATTTGCTTCCCGGGATGTGCTTTGTAATACTCCAGTGTATATAAAATTATTCTCATATTGTCTTTAATTTGTCTTTAATTTGTCAGTAGGTAGAAATCCATTTTGATCTGAGTATATGAATTGATTTAAGAACCTTTTTAGTCTTTCTGCAATTATTGAGGCATCTATTTTATAGTCAGCATTCAATAAGGATATCGGTCTATAATTTTTTTATCTGTTGTAGGTCTAAATCTTCTTTGGGTATGAGAATAATATATGCTTCTGTCCATGAATTTGGTACTTTTGCATCTAGCAGTACTTCATTGAACACTTCCAACATTGGTATACTTAAAGCATTTTGTAAGTCTTTATAGAGTTCTGTTGGTAGACCATCTGGGCCTGATGTTTTGCCATCATTGTTAATGCCATCATTGTTATATTTTCATCTAACCTGTTTCAGGTATTTTAGGTAATTCCGCTTTTTCTACATATTGTTTTATTTTATCTTCTGAAACTGTCTCTTGATCATATAATTTTTCATAGGAATTTTGGATCATTTTCTTTTTATTGTCATTTGGTGATGAAGGTTTCCTTCCTTGTCCATTAATTGGTGTATCAGTCTTTTTTCCTTCTCCTTTTTCAATCTCTGTGTCAGCCATCTTCCTGATTTATTTGTATTTTCAAATAAATTTTGTTTAGCATTTTTAATTTTTTGTGCTAATTCTTTATCTATTAAGTTCAACTTACGTTTTATTAATTCCATTTGGTTTTTTAGATTCTTTTTTTTTTTGGTTCTTTTTGTAGCTCCATCTCTAGCCTCTTATATTCTTCTTCTAATATCTTTTGGTTTTGTTTCTTCTTATTTTTCTTTCACATATTAGTTATAGCTAAACCTCTAATGTATGTTTTGCTGTGTCCCATACATTTTGTAATGAGATCTCTTCTTTTCTATTCTCTTTAAAGAAAAAGTCTAATTCTTTTTCCATGAATTGAATAAATTCCTTATCTTTTAATATTGATTGATTCAACATCCACCTTAATTTCCTTTTTTGTCCTTTCCATTTAACTTTTATTGGATTGTGATCTGCCCAATTATTTGTTTCTATGTCTATTTCTTGTACATTAGATCTTAATTCAGCTAACATCCATATCATATCTATTCTTGATCAAGACATATGCCTATTTGAATAAAATGAATATTGCTTTTCCTTAGGATGTATCTCTTGCCATACATCTTGGATACCAAATTCTTCTGCCATTTTAAAAAAAGCTTTTGGAAGTGTCTTCCTAGCTTTTTTATTTACTTTCCTAGTTTTATAATACAGTTCTGCATCCACAATTGCATTAAAATCTCCTATTACACATATATTTTCATACTCTGATTTTATTATTTCCTTATGAAGTTTACCATAAAAGTCCTCTTGATTGCTATTTGGTGCATAAATTGCTACCAAAAGTATCTGTTTGTAATTCATTGTTATCTCCATCATCAAAATCCTCCCTTCTTCGACCGTGAAACATTTATTGTTTCTTTTATGTAAAGAGCTGCTCCACTCTTCTTATGTTGTGATAGAGAGAGGTATACAGTTTCCCAATTTTGGAATGTTCCAACAGTTTATTGTGTTGTTTTTAATATGAACCTCTTGCAGCCAAATTATATCCAACTTTAATTTTTCTAGTTTACTAAAAGTCCTTTTCCTTTTTATAGCTGAATTCAAACCATTTATATTTATTGACAGTAATTGTATTTCTTCTTCCATAGTTTTACTTATAGATGGGTTTTGTTGTTCTGGTCGCTCTTATCTCTCTCTGATCTTTTGCCTTTGCTCCTTCTCTCTTTGCTATTTCTTCTAACTCTCTTTTGACTTCTTTTTGTTGCGTTTCTCTCTCACCTATGGCTTCCTCGTTGTCTATCCTTTTTCCTTTCTTACTCTCATTTCCTCTTGTGGTCCAAAAGAGTGCTTATAAAATTGTTCTGCTTTTTCTATAGAATCCAGTCTACGTCTTTGCTTCATCCAGGTCACCAATATTCCTTCCAGTATCAGCCATCTAAAATTTACTCCATTCTTAATAAGCTTCCTTGTCAGAAATTGATATTCCTTTCTTATTTCTCTTACTCTTCTGGGGATCTGTTTTAAAACTACTATTTCTTTCCCTCTGTATTTTAACGGGTTATCTCTCACTCTTTGTAGTACCTCTGCTTTTATTGCTTTTTTAGTAAATCTCACATGTACCTCTCTGGGGTGTCTACTTCTTGTCACATATCCAGTGTAAATTCTAAATGCTTCATCCATCTCAGCAAGCACCTTTTCTTTGGTCACTTCTAAAGCATTTGCCAGCAGCTCTGCCATTATCTCAGCCAAATTTTCTCCCTTTTCTTCCTCAATATTCTGGAATCACAAGTAGTAATCAGCCTTATTCATTTCAAGTGATGTTATTGTTCTCTCATGACTTTTATCTGCCAGGGTAAGTCTGAAATCAATTTCTTCCACTCTTTTCTCTGTTTATTCGGCTTTCTCTTCTACTTTCTGAATGCGTTGTTCATTTTTAGCCATTTTTTGTTGAAAATTCTCTATTTTATCCTTTACTTTTCCTATTCTTTCCTTAATATCTTCATGCATGGTTTGAATCTTACTTTCATCTCTAACTGCATCGTATTCATTTTCTATTTATTTATTTATTTATTTATTTATTTATTTATTTATTTATTCTTGCTGCAACATAGCATCCAATGACCTTTGGTCTGCTGGGCTAGATGCTGCTGAGGATGGCGCAGATGTAGTTTTCTTCATTTTGAAAGAAATGAAGTAATCCCAGAGGAACATAATTATAATCCATAAAAAAGAGGAGGTGAAGCTGTTAAATGTAATCCAAGAGGAGAGCAAAGATATAAATTGTAATCCAAAGGTTGTTAAACTGTTGATCCCTTTATTCTTCAAAAAGTATTATCTTCTTCTCTTGTTAAATTTACTATCCACATAGGCCCACCAATCTCCAAAATTCAACCACCAACTGTCCTATATTTTTCTTCCTGTCCTATTATTCCCTTTCATTATATCTAATTAATTATATCTAATTATATCTAATTAATAATTATATCTAAATTTTATCTAATTAATTATCTAATTAATTTCATTAATTATATCTAATTAATATAGTTATTACATACTTATGCTCATATATATGCTTATATATTATATAGTTGTTACATGTCAATGCTTATATATACTGTTGTGACAAAATAAATAAATAAATAAAATATATCTTCTGAGGGAGAGTTCACAGAGCAGAAAATAAAAGAGAAGGAAAACATTTCATCATCTTATTTTAAACTTGAGATACTGAATGCTTACACATTAAGAGTGAGAGACAATGCTTCACAGAGATCTGGCTCTGTAATTAAGTTTCTAAAATTTAGCACTATAGGCAACTTCAGGACAGATTACTGAATTAAAACATCATGGAAATAATATAATAAATTATCCACACCTTTCTAGGCCCGAGTTAACTTTGATTTGGCATGTACATTAGAAAGAACAAGAAAGTTTAAATGCATGTGGGAAATAACTTAATATGTTTAGAAGAACTCCATTAGGAAATGAGTTGAGACTTTGAATCAAACACGACAATTGTGCCCTGCTTTTTGGAAACAGCCTATCTCCAGAAGATATTATAGAACAAGATATGCAACAAAATCCACTTGAGAACGTTAATGAACTCTGAATAAGAATTTTCCATGAGATGAAAAAAGAAAATTCTCTGAGGCTTTATAAATTAAGGAAATAAGAATGGCAATTCCAGTGAACAAATGGAATACTTACTTTTTACTGGATTACAAGATACTACTTACAATATTGAAGAACTTTATTAAAAAAAACAACTGTCTGAATGAATTACAGAGAAAGACTGTTTCATAAAAAAAATTATAAAGTTTATTTATAAAATGGGTCAATTTTTTATTCTAGGTGTTTTGGGGATTTACTTATATCTTAATATACTGGATTTGCTTACATGGTGTTTATTTTTGACTTTATAACTATTTTATGTATCCTAATTTTTTAGCATCTAAATGTTTTATATCCAATTCTGGAAACTACGCCATTTTTTTTAATGAGAATCTGTCTTTTTGTTATATTAAACTTTAGATTCTATTTATATTCAGATGCCAGAATTACTTTATATATGTGAATATTTTAGAGATATAGAATGCTTATTTGAGTGGGACAAATTATTATTTAGGATGGTTCACTCTGAAATTGCTACCATTTGGAATGGAAGAAATATGTCTTTTTAAAGAAGAAATAGTCTCTGTCTTATTAACCTTTACATGTTGTTTGTTAACAGTAGGATATTAAAACCTTTTTATGCCTTTTAAATGGGGTTTGGTTTAGGGCTAAGAATTCAGTGTGAAGAATTGAATTTTAGATGTTAATATTAATATTTTAGGGTTCTGTTTGAACTTTTACTGATAATTGGATAAGGACATGTTACTTCTTTGATTTGCCTATTTATAACAAATTAGTTATGGATGAAAAGTTTTATAATTTATAATAAAAGGGGTGAAGAGACTGGAATTTGTTACTAGGATGAGAATTCATTTTTTTAATGAGAATCTGTCTTTTTGTTATATTAAACTTTAGATTCTATTTATATTCAGATGCCAGAATTACTTTATATATGTGAATATTTTAGAGATATAGAATGCTTATTTGAGTGGGACAAATTATTATTTAGGATGGTTCACTCTGAAATTGCTACCATTTGGAATGGAAGAAATATGTCTTTTTAAAGAAGAAATAGTCTCTGTCTTATTAACCTTTACATGTTGTTTGTTAACAGTAGGATATTAAAACCTTTTATGCCTTTTAGATGGGGTTTGGTGTAGGGCTAAGAATTCAGTGTGAAGAATTGAATTTTAGATGTTAATATTAATATTTTAGGGTTCTGTTTGAACTTTTACTGATAATTGGATAAGGACATGTTACTTCTTTGATTTGCCTATTTATAACAAATTAGTTATGGATGAAAAGTTTTATAATTTATAATAAAAGGGGGTGAAGAGACTGGAATTTGTTACTAGGATGAGAATTCATTTTTTTAATGAGAATCTGTCTTTTTGTTATATTAAACTTTAGATTCTATTTATATTCAGATGCCAGAATTACTTTATATATGTGAATATTTTAGAGATATAGAATGCTTATTTGAGTGGGACAAATTATTATTTAGGATGGTTCACTCTGAAATTGCTACCATTTGGAATGGAAGAAATATGTCTTTTTAAAGAAGAAATAGTCTCTGTCTTATTAACCTTTACATGTTGTTTGTTAACAGTAGGATATTAAAACCTTTTTATGCCTTTTAAATGGGGTTTGGTTTAGGGCTAAGAATTCAGTGTGAAGAATTGAATTTTAGATGTTAATATTAATATTTTAGGGTTCTGTTTGAACTTTTACTGATAATTGGATAAGGACATGTTACTTCTTTGATTTGCCTATTTATAACAAATTAGTTATGGATGAAAAGTTTTATAATTTATAATAAAAGGGGGTGAAGAGACTGGAATTTGTTACTAGGATGAGAATTCATTTTTTTAAAGGTGGATTTCTTATATTTTTATTTTCTTCCATTTTTCTCTCTTTTACACTTTATTGTTCTTTCTAAAAATCTTTAAACCTACCAAAAAAATTGAAACAAGGAAGCTATTTTTTATGAATCCAGTAATTATCTGTGAGGGGCTCATAACATGACTTTTGTAACTTGCTAACTAACATAGTTACTTTGCATTTTAAGTTGATTTATTTTGTCTTTTTAAAAATGATGTTCAGGTTTATTAGCTTTTAACGTTCCTAAAGTGATGAACAGACATAAGAAAAAAAATATTAGTACAAACTGGGATCTTGTTTCTCTCTTTTGTGAACTCCAAACATCCTTTTTCCTTACAATTTATGCCCCTTCTGACCTCATTGTAATGAACATGTGTGATATTAGGGGATGCAAATATATAATTGATTTCCTATGCAAAGGCAAGGTTACTTTTATCCTGTCTAATCAACCTTCCTCTTGCATTTTTTTTGTTGTGTTAATTATAAAAAGGAATGAAACATGGGGCTCAAGGTTCTCTCTCTCCTTTTTCATAGAGATTTCACTTTATAAACTGCTTTTAAATGATCTTCCAACTCCGTTGCTTATTGGGAAAGTAAACTGAGGCAGAAGCTAAGGCCAGATTTGGCTATCACCTGCCTTTCTCTTGGAAAAGAGATCAAAGGAATCATAGACCCATCTGATGCTACAGAATGAAAGGCTCTATACTTATCTAATCAGGAACAATCTTGCATTTTTCTTCTTGTTTTCATGCAATACTATTTTTTTCTTCTGTTCAATTATGTTTGATTCCGAGACACTGCCTGGACAAATTCCTGCAGTTTTCTTGATTTTTCAAAAGTGGTTTGCCATTGCCTCTTTTCTAGGGCTGAGAAAGATTAGTCCAAGGTTACCCAATTAGCCTTGTGCCTAAGGACAGGAGTCTCCAACCTTGACAACTTTAAACCTTGCGGACTTCAACTTCCAGAATTCCCCAGCCAACTTTGCTTACCCCTGTCTAAGGAGACACTAGAAATGCACATCTCCTAATTTCTAGCCTTATGCCTTAACCCAGGGGTCTGCAAACTTGGCTCTTGTTAAGACTTATGGACTTCAACTCCCAGAGCAAAGCTGGCTGAGGAACTCTGGAGTTGAAGTCCACAAATCTTAAAAGAGCCAAGTTTGCAGACCCCTGCCTTAACCTCTACAGAAAATTGCCTCTACTACGGTAGCATAAATTTTTTTTATATCTTTATTCCAGGGTTGAAGGCAGTAGGACCCAAGCCAAACCAATGTGAAATTTTTATTTTTACCTACTTTTTGAGTTAATAAAGTTAGGGATGGTATTTTCTATCAAATTTAGCGTTAGATGTAATGTTTTGGGGCTAGAAAGCACTGAAGAATTGGACTGTTTGTTTTGGAAAACAATTCAATAATTTTTTAATGATGTTGATTATTATTACTAATTCAAAACTTTATTAAGGAAAAATGTTAGTTTTATACAGTACTTGCAAAACTTCATTTGGATAAAAGCGATGCTGCAACCACTGACAATCAGGCTCTGAGAAATACAAAGTATTCTCAGCTGCATGCAATAAGCTCGAAGCCAAGAACGGCATGCGCCAAACTCTTGGGTGCAATCTACTTTGCGTTCTCTTCACTAGGCTCGTGGCTTACTTTGAGGCTGGCTTTACAACTGCCATAATCACTTTCCCAAACCGTTTTTTCTACGGCTGGTCCTTCAGCGTCAACTTTCCCGGAAACTCCAGAACGTAGCAATGACGGAAGACTACGCCTGCGCCTTCATAAGCAACACGGTCGCGGCAAGAAAACAAGTTTGAGTACGCATGCGCAATGCCGCCCCGGGAAGCTGTTGCCTTGGCTACCGCGCTCCAGCTTGCCCTCTGCTCTTCCCTCCCTCTGACGCCTTAGAATCGATGCCCGCGAGTTCTTGGATGGGACGCCCGGTTTCAACGGCCGGAGCACGCGGCAGCCATTGACCGCGTCAGGCAACCATGATCTGAGGTCGTGACTGAGGGAAAGGGATTTGGTGGAAGCACGTCGTGACTAAAAGCCTTCCCTTCCACCTCCTCGATCAGGAGGATGAAGAAGGTGAAGAGACTCCTGAGGCTGGGGAAGAAGAAGAATGAGCGACAGTCTCCGTCGCGAAGCGGCGTCGTGGCTTGCGCCTCAGCCCCAGGCGCTCTCATCTGTAGCGGCGGCGGTGGCGGCTATAACGAACGGGATAAAGCTGTCAGGTGGGGAGGAGCAGGCCTGGGCTCAATTCCCGCCTCGTCTTCACGCAAACGCTAGCTCTTCCTCTTCATCCCTCTTTAGTTACTTGGGCCACCCGCTTTCCCTTCACGGGCTTCAGAGGGTGGGATTTCCCTCAGTGAGGCCCGTCACTGGTCAAAACATGCCCACGTGGAGGACTGTGTAGATGTCATAGGTAGCTGGGCAGCGGGAAATTTGTTCCTGAGGGTCTCTCCTGAGGGTCTGGCACTGAAGGTTGCTGTGGCATTGAGGTTTCCCTCAGCACTTCTTCACTGTGTGGGAAGGTGACTTTATGACCTCTTGATGGCATGAGGCGCTCAACTGGATTGTGTTCTTAAAATAACCCTTTAAAGAATAAATACCATCCCATGGTTGGAAGTTTGTATTGTGTAAAATGTTCAGTTCTTTTATAATCCATAAATGGGAATAGGTTTCTGGAGATAATTTAGTTTCTTTTCCCACTTATACCGGACACACTGTAACTAGGACACACTGTACAGGTAGTCCTTGACTAACAACAGTTCATTTAGTGGCTATTCAAAGTTATGTCAGTGAAAAAAAGTGACTTATGACCATTTTTCAGACTTACAACCACTACAGCATCCCCGTGGTCATGTGATCAGAATTCAGCTGCTTGGCAACTGACTCATATTTATGATTGCAGTGTCCTGAAATCATTAGATCGCCTTTTGAGACCTTCTGACAACTAAAGTCAATGGGGGAAACCAGATTCACTTAACAACTGTGTTACTAAACTGCAGTTATCCCCTTAACTGGCAAGAAAGGTTCTAAAATGGAGCAAAACTTACTTAACAAATGTCTCATTTAGCAACATAAACTTTGGGCTCAGTTGTGGTTGTAAGTTGAAGATTGCCTGTAACTAGGCAACATTATTAAACCATATTATGCTTAATACTGTGCACCTACCTTCAAATGCCCTTGTTATAGTATGTCTAATAAAATGACATCCTTCCTATTAACTCTACTGTTTAAGTATCTTTTTTCATATATCACTTTTTTATATCTTGAACTTTGCCGGTAGTTCCTGTATAGGTAGTCCTTGACTTATGACCACAATTGAGGTCAGAATTTCTGTTGTTAAAAGTGAAACATTTCTTAAGTGAAATTTGCCCCATTTTACAATCTTTCTTGTCACAATCATCAAGTAAATCACTGCTGCTGTTAAGTTAGTAACTTGGTTATTAAGTGAATCTGGCTTCCCATTGACTTAACTTGTCGGAAGATCAGAAAAGTTGATGGGAGACTAACCATCGTAAATATGAGTCAGTTGTCAAGTGTCTGAATTTTGATCACCTGATCACGGGGATGTTGCAACGGTTGTAAGTGTGAAAACTCATGTCACTTTTCAGTGCCATTGAACTGTTACTAAATGAACTGTTGTAAGTTGAGGACTACCTGTATTATGTAAATGTCACAGTGAAAGCTATATGGAGGAAAAACTGGCTATAAATAATAGATGGTAATGCAGATGTCTTAAGAATTCTGAAAACAGCTCAGTATATAAGTTTGGATAGGAATTATTATTAATAATTAATATTAATAATATTAATATTAATTATAAACTGGATAGGTCCCATAATAGATAAACATCTGCCTGTGGAACAATCCGGCTTTCAATATGACTGTATAGACCAGGTGCTAAGCCTAACAAATTTATACTGAAGCAGGATTCCAACCAGGCCTCAAAACCACAGCCGTGTTAAGGACAGATTGTTATACAAACTGTTTCATATTATCCCCTGCAAAAATCTCTATCGACTAATTATAACTTGCTGAGTGATAGGTCCCTTCAGATAAAAATGGGGGACATCATAATTAAGATTAAACAATGGCCTTGCACAAGGCTCTGTAATGTCACCTGCACTATTCAGTTTATACAAATTGCAACAAGGGGACACAAATTTGGATACGCTGATGATTTGGCCACAGCAGTACAAGAAAAACATGGAGGTGGTTGACTGCTTCCTGTCCAAAGATCTTAAAATCTTGGGAAAATTCTTAACTGATTGGAGGCTCACTCCTAGCACCAGCAAAACAATAACTATGTGCTTCCACCTTAACAACAAACTAGCGTCTGAAGCGCCAAAGGTCTACTTAAACCTACTCCCCTATGATCCCCATCCAAAGTACCTTGAGTAACATTGGATTGGATTCTCTTCTACATGATACACCTAGAGAAAATGGCAGGAAAAAATCAGTACTAGGAACAACATACTGCAGAAATTATGTGGAACTAAATGGGGAGCTTCAGCTGTCACCCTCAGCCTATCAGCACTAGAGTTAGTCTACTCTGCAGCAGAATACTGTGCCCCTGTATGGTTTAACAGCTGCCATACTAATAAGTTAGATGCCAGATTCAACGACACTATGAGGATTATAAGATGATGTATTAAAACCGCTCCAAATTTCTAGCTTCCTGTTCTGAGGAATGTAACACTGCCAACTTTATGAGGGCACAAAGGGCCTCTGGTGGCTCAGCAGACTAAGTCTGTCTGTTATTAACACAGCTGCTTGCAATTACTGCAAGTTCAAGTCCCACCAGGCCCAAGATTGACTCAGCCTTCCATCCTTTATAAGGTAGGTAAAATGAGGACCCAGATTGTTGGGGGCAATAAAGTTGACTTTGTTTATAATATACAAATAGATGAAGACTATTGCTTAACACAGTGTAAGCCGCCCTGAGTCTTCGGATTAAAATTTTAAAAAAAAGATGCATAAATGAGAGACTACAGAAAAATTAAGAGCAACTCACTCCTACAAGTGCATGCTGACCTTCCTCATTTATCAGCTGGAAGACATAAATCCAGGACAACCCCACTGGCACTTGCACAACATCTGCCCAACAACTTTAACATCGATTCCCAAATGGGTCAGGGAATGTGCAGACATAGGAAGTCATATAAATGACCCCCACAAAAATGGTGCCAGGCTTTGAACTACCACCTCCGTAATAGAAAATCTTGAGCAGGATTCGCACCTCACATGGCATCTACCAAGACTTTCTGTATAAATGGAACATATTACCCTCCACTCAGTGTGACTGCGGGGTTCCCATGTCAGATGGTAAATCATATCATAACTGGATGTAAGCTGAAAGCATATACTGGTCCAGTATCTGATCATTATTTTTTAAATATAAACGATGCTGTTCTTCAGTGGTTAAATGTCCTAGACATTGGTATTTAAACAGATCTGTTTAACATTTATATTTTACTTTGTTTACTAATCAAGGTGAAATGTTAGTATGTAGTCTGTGTAAGAGATACCATATTAAATAAATAAATAAATAAATAGAACTTTGTATAATGTGAAAGCTCCCCTGTCTTTTTGCAAAAGGGAATAATGCTGAGTAAATACAGGATGTTAAAATATTAGTGAAGGTTTGATTATATGCAGTAATTGAGGGAGCATTCTTCTCTTTCAGAATTCCACTATTGATTGCTGCTTCTAATAAAAAACGTGACCTAACACATCTTCTCCTCCATGGATCGAATGTTGCCCATAGAGATAACAGTGGATAGTCAGCAAAAGATTATGCTATGATTAGTGATGATTCCGTGTAAACTGAAACATTTGTCTTTTCATTGTCATATAACCAAGAAACAAAACTATCCTTTATGAAAATAAAAAGCGTAACATGGATTAAGATTAAATAACATATTCGCAGGGTGTTAAAATAGCAGGCAAACAATTAAGTTATTGCTTTTTATTTAACGTTGTTCTTCTGTGTTGAGATTAATTTTGCTTTATTAAAATGTGTCAATATTGAATAAAATATTTTTTCCTTTTAGCCTTAAGGAGTATGTTGCTAAACATTCCAACCACAAAAATAAAGAAGAGGGCTCATTTGATGATCAAAAATTTCTGTCTATATTAAGGAGTCCAGAAGAAGACGAAGATACTAGTATTATACTTGGTGCTCCTGCTAAAAATAAAGAAGGTAAAGTTTTATATAGGACAATATATATGGCTGGTCAATTAGTACAATTCTTCCCCTTCCCAAATGGAAGTAGATATTACTGCTATTGTTTGTAAAAAATGTTCATTTTGTGCTATAGGTTTGCAGAATATTTCCAACACAGCACAAAGATGACAAATTATAATTGAAGCACATATGTATTAAGAGCTTGTATGCTTCTAAGGGAAGCATCATCAACATTGATATATCTATTGTGAATAGACCTGCTGTTTGCAAACTAGTCTTGGTGTAGGAGAACTAACAGGTCATAGGCAGGAAAAAGAGACTAGAATGTCAACAGGAGTTCAGTTCTTGGCAACAGGGATGCCAGTTTCCTCTTGAGGGATAATAACAGTTTTGTCAAGGAAAACAGTTCTGCAGGTTCAAGGCAAAGAAAGATAGATTTGTTCCTTTTGGGAGGAAGCCAATAAACAATTCTGTCAGATGTAGTAGTGGTGATTTGCCACATTTGGATTCCAGTTAGACTTCTGAGAAATAGGATATGAGCTAGGATAGCTGAGGTATTAGCATCCTGCTATTTATTTTTTCTTCATTTCTTAATGGAACTGATATTTCTCGAGATTTATGTCCCCGTAATCAGTTTCTCAACTTGTTCTTAGGAGTTGAATGCCCATTGCTTACTTTTCAAGACTATTCCCCTAACTAACATTTTATTGTTGACAAAGTTGGGCTACTAAGCCTTACTCCTCATCTATCCTGAGGAATGGTGATAGACAAGAAAGCTTGGTTTGATGTTGAGTCGGTCTACTCTCAGCAATTGGTTGGGTAGTTAGAAAAAGGTTGCTATCTTCTTGGTATGGAAAATAGCTGCTGTGTTTAATGTTTTAGCTAAAAGAAAATTAAATGGCTTGAATTGTATATACTGTAATGATGTTCTTGTGTGGTCTGTGGATGAGCTTTCTTTTATAGGGAGGCTGCTTAAATACAAAAATGGAATTATTGAAACAATTTTCTTTGAGTTTTTAAGTTGAAAATCCTGAAATTTGTTTATGTTAGTTGAATATTTGAAGCAATGTGCTCCAAGATCAGTCCGGTTTTATAGACAGTTTTCAAAAAAAAAGTTTAATTATTGCTTCTATTGTTAGGGATTATTATGGTTCATTTCACAGTCAGACAGATGTTTAGACTGGATTTGGCATTTTTATCCACTTGTTGAATGCTTTCCAGGGACCTGGGATAGGCAGATGTTTTTTCATCATTAGAGGATATAAACTATTCCAAGTAAACCTACCTTTTACAATTGGCTGATTATTATTATTGTTGTTGTTTTTAATATTTGGTGGCCTGTTTTTGTAGGGACTGAATGGCTGAATAGTATTCTTTTGCTGATTCAAGGAAGCAAAAAAATGAGGGAGCAAGGGGCTTTTTAAATTTTTCCTTGCATTTTAAAAATCAAAATTTTGGGGGTTGGAAGGAAACAGTTTGAAACATTTCTGTAGAATGTTCCAGGTGGAACAACTTTATTCTATACTCTGAATAAAACTATTTTTGCTTTGTGCATATCTATTGCAAATATTAGAAACAAAAAAAATGTATAGTTTCCATATTTGTAATAATTTTAGGAATTCACAGAAAATTCCCATTTTCTATGAAATGGCAATTGTGAATATCAGTAAATATCCAGTTTGGGCATTAGAAAAATGTCTACAAATAATATGACAGTTGAATCAAAATTCAAACAAATAATTATGATATTCCATATAAGATGATATTTGGAGATCTAGTTGTGGTTTTAATTTTCAAAGAACAAGGGGGAAATACCATTGGACAGAGAATTTAAATGTATTATTCTTTTTTAATGTGATTGCTACAATTACTACTTTATAAGCTGATACATATTTACATTCTGAATTTTTATTCTTACAGGCTTTGTGCTAAATAGAAAAATAGATAGGAATTGCTCAACAAGTCAGGAAGGGATTTGAGGAAAGGAATAACTGTCTCTACAAGTCAAATCAGTAATAATTTATTTAAATGTATAGTTCATAATATGGATAACTTTCTTGTTTTGTTCTTATTCCTTTTAGAAAAGATAGTGATAGAGGACAATATTCGTAGCCCAGGGTTGAAATGAGGAGTGGGTGCTCTCTGTACTTGGTTGTTTTCTTGCAGATGTTTCATTATCCAAGCTAGGTAACACCATCAGTGCTGGTGGGGTGGGGGTGGGGTTTGTTCTCAGTTTATATGTGGTTTGCGTGTCAGTGTTGGTGGGAGTGGTATTGGTAGTTAGACTGCTTACTCTTAGCTTGCTTTGCAAGTACTTGATTGGGGTATTTACATTTTAATTATTGATCTGATGTTAACCTCAGTTAATATCTGCTCATCTAGGTGTCGAATGCTGGTGGAGCATTGGTCTTTCTGTTGTCTTTTTGGCTTGTTGATTGTCTTTTGAATGGTATGTCTGTGTTGTTTATGTCTATGTGTGTATTGATGGCCAATTACTCAATGCTAGGCTTCCAGAACTTCTCTAGCATTTTTTGAACTTGATTAAAACTATGCTTAAGTCTGTCCATGTGTTGTGAAATTAAGGAGTTTTCATCATATCTTCTAACTGCTAGTTGTTCTTCATGGATGCATTCTGCTAGTCTTCTGCCTGTTTATCCTACATATTGGCTGTTGCAGTCTATGTATGTATGTTATAGATGACTCCTGGTTTTTTTTTTTCTGAGGCTGCTGGATTTTTTTGGTTTACTTAGGATATTCTGGAGGGCTTTAGTTGATTTCTATGCTACGTGGATGCCACATGGTTATAATTGTCTATTGGTGGTTTTTGAGATGTTTCTGATGTAATTTATCCTTTTTACAGCTTGGGTTGTGATACATTGAGTTGAGTGATAAGGCACTTTTTGATGAAGTGTGGATATCCATTGTGTTGAAAGATATTGTATAGATATGCTTCTTTTTTCATATGTTTAGGGTTGCTGCAGTGTGATTATGCTTGTCTAAATAGTGTTTCTTTGTTAAATTTATAGGCTACCCATCTTAGCTCAAGGTATTTCTGGGAGGCTTAAAATAATAAAAGATAAAAAGTATATAAAAATATTAATAGTTTCAACTGGGAAACTGACTATCCTAGACCAAGCCAAGTCTAAAAATGATTAATATCAATGAAGAAGTAAACAATACCCAAATCAAGGAACCGTCAAACTATGTCTCTCTGGATTGACCTCTATAGCATTTCTAGCCTAATATCAGACTTTCCCTAACTAGGTCCCTAGGAAATAAAGATTGTTGACTCCATTTGGTTGGTGTGACAGTTTCTTTTACTAAGGATTAGTGGTTGCAGTGAAAATAGGCTAGAACTTAAGTTTGCACGCAAGAGTTGTAGTACTCCCCCTTCTCCCCGGCCCTCCCCCATTAGCTGGTTTGTCTTCATCCAATGGTGTGCTGCCTAGGTGTTTTAGGAGCTGCTCGGATGTTTGTTGCCACTTGGTATAGTTCTTACTCCTTTCCCAGCCCATTTGAAAATGAAAACCCTCCCACAAGAATATCCATAGGACTTTGTGAGGAATATTTTAGACATCTGACAAATAAAGTATCCTGGATTTGCTTTGAGGTGGACTCTGACTTGGCAGATTTGAATTTGTTTATTGAGGCACGATCTTGCATATTTATAACCTCTGGCTTATCCAGGATGATGGTTGTGCAACCATCCTAAGTTCTCCTTGATTTCTTAATAGTTTTCAATACCATTGATAGTGAGATAATTCTGGACTGACAACAGGGACTATGAAGCATGTGTTCTAGTGATTCTTTTTTCTCCCTGACCTGCTGATGCAAGGAGAGAGGTTGAGTCTGAATTCCCTAGTTTGCGTGGTGCCTTAGAGCTCAGTATTCTTGCCCCTTAGTTTAACATTTATACAAAACAATTGGGAAAGGTCATCTATCAGCTTCAAGTCATGTATGATCATGATATCATGATGGATGATACTCAGCTATGTACATCAACCAGTTACTGAACAAGTGATACTATTAAAGGCTTATCTCATCCAGGCCTTGGAGCTGTCAAGGCCTGGATGAGAAGAACAACCTTAAATATTAATAGAACAGGTGACTAGATTCATGGCCCATCAGATTCTAGGGTGTTTTTTAGTTACGGCAACTGTGGTCAAGAAGGCCTTGCACAGATTTATCTTGTGTGTAATTTGCATAATATCATTTTTTGTGAAAGAGACAGGTATTGGGGGTTAGTATGCAGGGACAGCTGTCAAGTCAGACTTGAAAACTATTACAATGTTCCTTCTATTTCTAAGTTCCTAATATTTTAAGTTTTTAACAAAATTCCCCACGAAGCTTAAAATAATTCCATGCTACACATAAGTTTATATTATGAAATTAGAAATAAAATATAAAAACAAAACCGCAATTGAAGCAGAAAATAATTCTGAGTTAAATATATCAGATGTCAATTTTCTTCCCACTATCTACTTCATAATTATACAGATGTTAGTTTAGAATTTTTCATTTCCTCTGTGGTCTGAAGAAGTTAGAACTGAATTTCATTAAGTCACAAATTGCATCCAGTCCTAAGACCCTCTTTTTAAGCACTTTTCCATAGATATTAAGCATGTGATTTTATAAGCCATTAACAAGATAGCTAAACATTTGTGCCTAAAGTATCACAAGTCAGCAGAGAGCATAGTCATATAGTAGTAAATTTAAGTTTGTAAGCTCAAATATAGACTTGGTAGAGTGGGTGAAAATTTATAACAATGGCTGAACTGAGTTTTTGATACCAAGCCTCAGGAACCCTGTTTGTTTTATCACAAGAATAAACTTGTTATTTATTTTTATTTATTTATCAAATTGGACGCTCTTTTATTGCCATAGCAACTTCATGCAGTTTGTTAATCTATGTCAGTTTTGGCACAAGGGGGTTATATCTGGACTGCGGGACCACCCGAGAAACAGCAAAGGACCAGCTCATAATCTGCAACCTGGTGACAGTCATCTGGGCCGGACCGCGGCCAGTCTTTGATCTGTGGCACCACCTTGGCCCTCCTCTTGAGCATGCGCACAGAAGGTGGTGAGCACATGAGGCCTGGCATCCCTAGGGACTGTTCTGAGTGCTTCCCTTTCTCCCAGGATGCCAGCGTTTGCCTCCTATGCACACGCCTAGGGGACACCAGGTGGCAGTCTCCATACCTTGCTCGCCAGCCTTTTGTGTGTGTGTGTGTGCCCGCGTGTGTGCGGGGGTGTGTGCCTTGTAGCATGGGCTCCATAGCCCTCTGCACCACTGGGCTAACCCTCCAAGAAGCAGGCATGGCGACGGCACCAGGAGCCGGGAGAGTCAGGGTAGATACGTAATGTGGACTACTGGACGTCCCTGCTCCATCCCACATGGCTGGAACGGGACAGGTGGCTTCCTGGTGCATCCAGCAGATCGGACCTCATGCCTCTCCCCTGCATCTATGCTTCCAGCTACTGCTTCTGCCGTGGGCCAAGACAAAGTGAGGCGGGATGGGGTGGCAGCTGCCTACTCTACCCATCTGTTTTTGCTTGTGGTTGGAGAGCAGGTCGCCGCTGGTCATCTTGACCCCCTCGCGGGTCTTGCCCTTGGCCAGTGCATGGCGTTCCCTTCGCACACGCACAGCACGTTGGCACCCCTGTGGGCTGCTGCAACCACCGAAACTGCCAGCGGCTTGCACATGTCCATTAGACCACTGCTGTCACCACCTGGAGCACCAGGGCCTCCCAGCACGAAAGAGGCAAAGCAGCAAGCTAGAAAGACCGAGTAGAGGTGGTAGAGCACACCCAGACCCAGCAGGCAAAAGGTAGCCACTGCCAGCGGGAAAATCTGGATCCTCATCGGCATCATTGCTGCTGAGGCCCAGCCATGATCGCATGCCTCCTCCCATCTCTGCTGGACCAGTGTTGTGGTCCGTCAGCAGCCTATGATGCTGGTGGCGGAATCGGACAGTGATGAGGCGAAGGTGAGGCCAGGGCCATTGAGAAATAAGGTGTGGACTCCAGAGTCTCCAGGGCCTGAGAGTAGTGAGAGTGAGGTGCGGACTCCAGAGCTTCCAGAGGCTGAGAGTAGCGAGGAGGAGGAGGAACTGGGAGAGCCTGTCCCTAATGCCTGAATGAGAAGAGTTACCAAGAGGCAGGAGCAGCTCAAGCAGAGAGGTCACCTCGGGGGTTGGGCCAAGATATAATTGGCCCCTCCCATAAGGTTTAAAAGGAGACTGGCATCAGTATCTCAGTTTGCCAGAAAACAACGTTGGAGCTGTGCTCGTCCCATTCTCTGCTCTGGATGTTTCTCCGAGAAGACCTTGGCAGCTCTTCATTCTCTGCTTGAGACGCTTATCTGCAAAGGACTTTGGCAATTATTTAAATTGGACCAGGTTGGAAATAATGACAGACTGTTTTGTGAGAGAAGCCTTTGCTTTCTTTTGAGTTTCACGACGCTGGGAATGGGTCAATTCCCAGCTGCTTGAATAAAGTTTGTTTTCATTAAGGACTGCGTTTGTTGCTACCTGCTCGAGTCTGGGTCACAACAACCTGGGTGGCCATGGCGCCGATGGGAATCTGGCTTTCCTCATTGGCAGTGGCCACCTTTCTCCAGCTGGGCCTGGACATCCTCTACCACCTCTACTTGGCCTTTCTAGCTGGCCACTTAATCTCCTTCAGGCTGGGTGGGTCTGCCGAGTGGTGGCAGCCTGCAGCGGGGCTGAGATGCATTGGGAGCATGAGGGGAATGCACTCCATGTGCAAGCCAAGGGCAAGACCCATGAGGGGGTGAGGAGAAGATGACCAGCAGCGACCTGCTCTCCTACCACAAGCCAAAACAGACAGTGGGACAGTGTAAGCACATCCAGTGTCCGCATCACAGGCCTTTCCCCTACCTCAACCTGTTGCTGATGCTTCTACTGCACCTGCTGCTTGGATAGCCAGCCTGGTGGTGGCAAAAGACTCCAAAGCCACAGAGTGTGCCAGTTTAGGGGCCGCAGCCTGCTGGAAACCGTCGGCCCCCGCACACAAAGTGCGGCAAGCTCGCAGGGGTCGATGGCTTCTGGCTGCAGCTGCATCACCCCCTGTCCCACCTCATTCTCATCCCTCGGCCTCCCACCCAATAACCCACCCACTGGAGACCCCTGATTCCCTCTCTGCCCAGCCCCCAGAGGCGCCCCTACATAAGAGTGAAGTTGAGCTGGCCACATCCCCCGTCCACGCCCCCGGAGGACAAGCACAATGCTGATCCGGCCCCCAATGAAATTGAGTTTGACACCCTAATCTATATCATATGCTTGGGTGCTTATTAATATAAAAATTGTGCTCAGACTGCTGAATGCTTATTGGCTTTTTTGTGCATGTGAGCTTTTTTCATATTTCACTCTTAGTATAAAATGTAATTCTTTTATTGAAGAAATAAAAAATTGCTACTATTGAAATGGAAATTCCATAAAATAAGCAGTTAAAGTGTTAAATCATGAACTTCTGTGCAATCAAAGATGCAATTGACTGCAAATATTTATACTGAAAATAACTTCCAGTTTAAAAATTAGACAAGCTTACAATAAATACAAAAATCTAATTAAATAATGTTTGCCAACTTTTGTATAGCTACTAAGTTATTTTTTTATTTTAAATATATTTTTCTTCTTTTAAACTTCTGCAGTTTGATTTACTGTAATATAAAAAATCTATATAATTTTTTGTCACTTGATTGTCTGCATTTTTCTTTTTCTTTGTGTTTGGTTTATTTTTTACAGTTCTTGATAAACACTCTTCTGGAGATTCTACAAGGTAAGATTTAGATTTTGATTTAAATTCAGGAAGTTCCGGAAAAAGATAGATTCTTATTTATATATATATATATATGCATCTCTGTTTAAGCAATTCTAGAAAAACAGATGATGATAGCTGGCTTTCTTCAGAAGAGGAACAACTAGGCTCCATTCCCAAGGTAGGATTTTGTACAATGAATACTCAAAACCTCTAACAATGAGAGACTTGTTATGATACTATTTTTTTTTAATTTTATTTATTTATTTGTCACAACAGTATATATAAGCATAAGCATGAAGTAACTATATAGTATATAAGCATATATATGAGTATAAGTATGAAATAACTATATAAATTGGATATAATGAAAGGAAACAGTAGGACAGGAACGGTAGGCATGTTTGTGCTCTTATGCACGCCCTTTAAAGACTTCTTAGGAATGGGGTGAGGTCAACAGTAGACAGTTTTTGGTTAAAGCTTTGGGGATTTTGAGTAGATACCACAGAGTCTGGTAGTGTGTTCCAAGCATTAATAACTCTGTTACTGAAGTCATATTTTCTGCAATCAAGTTTGAAGCGCTTAACATTAAGTTTAAATCTATTGTTTGCTCTTATATTGTTGTGATTGAAGCTGAAGTAATCCTCAACAGGAAGGACTTTGCAATAGATGATTCTATGAGTTAAACATAGGTCCTGTCGAAGGCGGCGGAGTTCTAAGTTTTCTAAACCAAGATTTCAAGTCTGGTGGTATAAGGTATTTTGTTATATTCAGAGGACTGGAGAACTCTTCTTGTAAAATATTTCTGGACACATTCAATTGTATTGATGTCTGGAATGTGGTATGGATTCCAGACAGGCGAGCTGTATTCAAGTATTGGTCTAGCAAATGTTTTATAAGCTCTGGTTAGTAGTGTAATGTTTCTGAAGAAGAAGCTACATAAGATTAGGTTCACAACTCTTAATGCCATTTTTGCAATGTAGTTTATTTTATTTATTTATTTATTTATTTTGTCACAACATCATACAAAAAGATTATATAGTATATACACATATAAACGTATATAGGAAGAAGAAAAGAAAAACAATAGGACAGGAACGGTAGGCACGTTTGTGCGCTTATGCACGCCCCTTATGGTCCTCTTAGGAATGGGGTGAGGTCAATAGTAGAAAGTTTTTGGTTAAAGCTTTTAGGATTATGGGAAGAGACCACAGAGTCAGGTAAAGTATTCCAAGCACTGATGATTCTGTTGGTGCATTTAGTTGCATTGCAATTTAGTTGCAGTGGAATTTGGCACTTAGGTCATTGGATATGAAAACTCCAAGGTCTTTAACAGGGTGAGGGTCATTTATAAGGTAATGTCCGTCAAGTTTGTATTTAGTGTTTGGATTCTTTTTTCCAATGTGTAAGACAGAGCATTTGCCGGTTGAAATTTGGAGTTGTCAGGTTTTTGACCATTCTGACACAAAATCAAGGTCTTTTTGAAGAGTAGCTGTATTATTGGTAGTGTTAAATAGTTTGACATCGTCAGCGAAGAGAACACAATTACTGTCGTGTCCCACTCCTCCTCTGACGGCCGGGTCTGGAAAGTCTGTCTCAAGCGCGGCCACGAAGCCTCTGCAGCTTTGCCAAAGTCCTGTCAGAGTTCTCAGGGCAGGCAGGAATCCAAGGTGTGACTTCAGCAATCAGATTAGACTTTGCCTGACTCAAAGAATGCCAGAAAGCAGATCCTTTATATAGGCCATGGGGTGTGGCTCCATGACTCAGCACTTATCCAGGCCTGCCCCTCCCTTCCTTTTGCTGCCGTCGCCTCTCCATTCTCCGGAAGCATGGATCTGTCCACCCTCCAGCTGCCGGTAATTCTAGCTCGTGACTGGCTTCATGCTCCTCATGCTCACACGCTGTGGGGGGTGGGTTTATTTGCTCAGCCTGTCCGGGCATGGTGCCAGGACTGGGGGCTGGAGGCATGCCAGGCCCTTCGTCTGCACTATCAGTCTCTGGCTGAGATAACAGGAGATTAGAGGGGCCCGGCTGCAGAGAGGGGGGCGGACGAGGCCCAACACTATCCCTCACCGCAGGGCCCTTTCCCCGGGGCTGACGATCGGGATGCGGTCAGGCCGGGTTCTGCTCGTGGAAGGCCTGCACCCCTGCCACGCAGTCAGGTATTGGAAGTGCCCCTTCAGCCAGCGGGAGTTGCGTACGCTGTGCACCTTGTACTCCTCCGCCCCGTCCTCGTCGACGGTGCCAGGTGGAACCGGGCGCCGGAGGGGACACGGCGGGGCCTCGGACCAGCAAGGACCGATGGAAGACGGGATGGATCCGCATGGAACGCGGCAGGGTCAGCCGGTAGGCCACCGGATTGATGACCGCCTCGACGGGGAACGGACCGATGAACCGTTGGTCCAGTTTCTTCGCCGGCCAGTCGGACTAGAGATGCTTCATGGAGAGCCACACGCGGTCTCTGACCGCCATCAGGGGCGTTGCCCGTTGGGAGCAGTCGGCGACCCACTTGTAGCCCTCCTTCGCCCGATTCAGCTGCTGATGCACCATCTGCTGGACTGCGTGCAGCTCGGAGAGAAAGGTCTGCGTCTCGGGAACCGGGGAGTCTGAGGGAGCCAGAGGGAAGAGCTGCAGATGGTACCCCATATTGGCCAGGAACGGGGTTGTCTGGGTGGAGGTGTGTTGGGAGTTGTTGAAGGTGAACTCCGCCAGGGACAGGTACTCGGCCCATTGTCCTGCTGCTGGTTCACGAAGCACCGGAGGTACTTCTCCAGGACGCCAATGACCTTCTCGGTCCCGCCGTCGGTCTCCGGATGGTGCACCGACGACAGGCACACCTGCACCTCCAACGTGGCCATCAGGCTCTTCCAAAATCTGCAACCCACGGTCCGACACCACCCTGTCCGGCAGACCGTGGAGGCGGAAGACGTGCTGCAGGAAGAGACGGGCCATCTTGGCGATGGGCAGCCCGCGGCACTGGATGACGTGCGCCATCTTGGTGAGCATGTCCACCACCACCAGCACCGTGGTGAACCCCAAGGACGGCGGCAGGTCCGTCAGGAAGTCCATGGAAATCGCCCCCCAGGGTCTGTCAGGAGTCGGCAAGGGCTGGAGGAGACCGGGAGGGGCCCCCGTGGCGGCCTTGGCTTGCCGGCACAGCACGCAGGACGTCACGTAGGGAAGGACGTCATGCCCCACTCGGAGCCACCAGAAGGTCCACATCACCAGGTTGAGGGTCTTGAAGAACCCGAAATGGCCCGCGGCAGGGTTGTCGTGGTACTGGGAGAGGACGAGGACCCGGAGCGGTCTAGTGGGCAAGTACAACCGCCCCCGGAACTTGAGCATGTCCTCTTCCAGCTTCACGGAGACGTGGGGCCCGCCTCTGCTCGCCGCTGCTGAGACCAGGCATCTTGGAGCTGCGCCTCTCGCACCTGGGCCCGTAAGTCCACCGGTTCCCGGGCGGAAGCCAAGGCTTCTGCCGGCAGCACTGTCCGTGGAGGAAGAGGGTCCTGGGCGCTCAGGTACTCCGGCTTATGGGACAGGGCGTCCGCCGTCCGGTTGTGGCCGCTGGGGATGTAGGCCACGCGGAAGTTGAACCGGCGAAGAACAGCGACCACCGGATCCACCGCTGGTTCAACTTCCAAGCCGTGGTGAGGTGCTCGAGGTTCCGATGGTCCGTTCGGACCTCCACCTGATGCCAGGCCCCCTCCAGGTGGTGCTGCCACGCCTCAAACGTGGCCTTAATAGCCAGCAACTCCTTTTCTCAGATGGTGTAGCTGCGCTCGGAAGGATTGAGTTTCCACGAATAGTAAGCGCAGGGAAAAAGAGTGCCGCCATCCGCTGGGGCCTGTAGCAGCACCACTCCGAGGGCGACATTGGAGGGGTCCGTCTCCACCACGAAAGGCCGGTGCGAGTCAGGATGTCTCAGGATGGGCTCCGTGACGAAGGCCTTCTTGAGAGCCGTGAAGGCCTCCTGCTGCGGGGGACCCCACCGGAACAGGACCTTCTTCTGGAGGAGCTGGGTGAGCGGAGCCCGGGATGAAGGTCCAGTAGTAATTGGCGAAGCCCAGCAGCCGCTGGACATCCTTCACCTGATGTGGGGCTTCCCAGCTGCACAGGGCCTCCACCTTGCGCGGGTCCATGGCGATCCCCTCGGGTGAGAGGATGTGCCCGAGGAACTCGATGGACATCCGGAGGAAAAAGCACTTCTCCAGCTTGGCGTAGAGCTGGTGCTCCCGCAGGCGCTGCAGGACCAGACGGAGGTGCTGGAGGTGACTTTCCCTAAACCGGGAGTAGATCAGGATGTTGGTCAGGTAGATCACCACGAACCGATCCAACATGTCCCGGAACACATCATTCATAAAATGTTGGAAGACAGCGGGGGCGTTGGTCAGCTCGAACGGCATGACCATGTACTCATAGTGTCCGTACTGGGTGCCGAACGCCGTCTTCCACTCGTCCCCTTCACGCATCCGCACCAGGTTGTAAGCCCCCCAGAGATCGAGCTTGGTGAAGACCGAGGCCTCCCGCAGCCTGTCCATCAGCTCCGGGATGAGCGGCAGGGGGTAGTGATTCCGCACCGTAATGGCGTTCAGCCGGTGGTAGTCGCAGCACAGGCGCAAATCCCCGTCTTCTTCGCGAAGAGGACCGGGGCCAATAGAGGGGACTTGGAAGGCCGGATGAACCCTCGGGCTTAGTTTTTGTCCAGAAAGTCCCTGAGGGCAGCCAATTCGGGCTCGGACATGGAGTACAGGCGTCCCGTCGGCAGTGGGGCGCCGGGCTGCAGGTCCACGGGGCAATCGTAGGGCCGATGTGGGGGCAAGCGGTCCGCCTCCTTCCCGCTGAAGACGTCAGCGAAGTCCCGCAGCTCAGGAGGTACGGCGACGGCCGGGGTGAAGACGTCCTGGCCGGCACAGGTGTGGCGGATGTGGTTGACGCACTGCAGGCTTGGAAACAAGATGGCGTTCCGCGACCAGGCCACCTGAGGGTCGTGAGTCCACAGCCAGTCCAGTCCAAGGATCACCGGGAAGTGGAGGTCTGCCGTCACATAGAAGCGAATCACCTCCTCATGGTCCCCAATGGCAAGGCGCAAGGGCTGTGCGTTGAAGTTAATGGGTCCGGCCATTAACCCTTCGGCTGGTCACCCAACCACATCCGGGTGTCCAAAATCAGATGCCGAGGGGGCCCGGGGTCCATGTCGGCCACGTCTGGCGGGGGCTTGGTCCGTGCCTGGCCTAAGGTCTCCCCGAGGCCGGGCCTGCCCCGTTTCCCAACTGGCCAGGCTAGGATTCTGGGACGGCCGCATGTGCTCCACCGCGCTTCCTGGGGCATGCGGCGGTGAAATGGCCAGGCTCCCCGCAGTATAAACACGGCTCCGCTCTTGGGCCGTCAGGCGAGGCCTGGCCGCTCCTAACTCCATGGGCTCCTCTGCAGCGGCCACGAAGTGCGGGGCGGCCTGGGACGGGGTTGGCACAGGTCGGGGGAGCACGGCTGTCATTGACGGTTACTGGCGGCGACGGGACGGGCATTGTTGGTGACGGGTGTCGAGACGCAGGCAGAGGGGCACCAGGTCAACGAGGGTCCGCGGAGCCTCCACCCGGGCCAGCTCGTCCTGGAGCTCCTCCGAAAGGCCCCTCTGGAACGCATCTGCAGTGCTGTGTCTTTCCAGTCCGAATCGTGGCACAGCAACCGGAATTCAGCGATGTACTCCCGGAGGGGGCACGGCTTGTCGGGGCCCGCATGGGGTCCTCATACATGAGGCGCAGTTGCTCCCAGAACCCCTGGTAGTCCGCCAGCAAGGGGCTGTCCCGGAGCACTAAGGGCGTGGCCCACTGGGCAGCCTGGCCAGACAACAGGTTCTTCACGAAGGCCACCCTGGCCCGGTCATCAGGAAAGTCCCCCGGCCGCATCGCCATGTAGGTCTGGCACTGGGCCATGAAGGCCGGGAATATCTCCATCCGCCCAGAGAACTTCTCCGGCACCGTTACTGGGCTGTGGCGCTGAGGAGGAGGAGGAGGAAGAGGAGGTTGGACTGCTGGGACTTCCCAGCAGCCAATTGAGCAGTCAGCTGGGCGACTTGCTGTTGCAGTAGCTGGTTATCTGCTCGTAGCTGCTGCACAATCTGCTCCAGCTGCTGCTGATCCATCTTGTGGTGTAGATGGTGATGTGAAGGAGTCAGGCAAGATGTCGTGTCCCACTCCTCCTCTGACGGCTGGGTCTGGAAAGTCTGTCTCAAGTGCGGCCACGAAGCCTCTGCAGCTTTGCCAAAGTCCTGTCAGAGTTCTCAGGACAGGCAGGAATCTAAGGTGTGACTTCAGCAATCAGATTAGACTTTGCCTGACTCAGAGAATGCCAGAAAGCTGATCCTTTATATAGGCCATGGGGTGTGGCTCCATGACTCAGCACTTATCCAGGCCTGCCCCTCCCTTCCTTTTGCTGCCGTCACCTCTCCATTCTCCGGAAGCGTGGATCTGTCCACCAGCTGCCGGTAATTCTAGCTCGTGACTGGCTTCATGCTCCTCATGCTCACACGCTGTGGGGGGTGGGTTTATTTGCTCAGCCTGTCCGGGCATGGTGCCAGGACTGGGGGCTGGAGGCATGCCAGGCCATTCGTCTTGCTCGGTCTGTCCGGGCATGGTGCCAGGACTGGGGGCTGGAGGCATGCCAGGCTATTCGTCTTGCTCGGTCTGTCCGGGCATGGTGCCAGGACTGGGGGTTGGAGGCATGCCAGGCCCTTCGTCTGCACTATCAGTCTCTGGCTGAGATAACAGGAGATGAGAGGGGCCCAGCTGCGGAGAGGGGGGCAGACGAGGCACAACAATTACTTTTAATATGGTCACAGAGATCATTAATGTATAATATGAAGTGTGTTGGTCCAAGAACACTGCCTTGGGGAATGCCGCTATTGACAGGAACAGGATTTGATAGGGCACTGCCTATTTTGACCACTTCTTGTCTGTTTGACAGGAACGCTGATATCCAATTGTGGAGGGGTCCGGAGATGCCGTAGGATTTTAGTTTTAGGAGAAGTTTGTTGTGTACCACTGAGTCAAAAGCTTTACAGAAGTCAATGTATATTGCATCTATTGTTTTGCCTTGATCAAGATTTGTAATCCATATGTTTTTGCAGTGAAGAAGTTGTAAGTTACATGATAATTTTTTTCTGAAACCAAATTATTTATTTGTTTATTTCTAGGTGGAGGGTAATGGATTGGTTGATGATAGATTCCATAACTTTACAGGTGACACAGCTTAGAAAGATAGGTCTGTAATTTTCAACTAAGCTGGGGTCTCCTTTTTTGAAGACAGGGATGACTGTGGCTAGTGACCAAAGTTTGGGAACGGAACTGGTCGTAAAGGCTTTTTCAAAGATTATGCTTAGGGGTTCAGCTATATTAGTGGAAAACTTTTTTAAGAAGTATGCACATAGTCCATCAGGTCCTGTAGATAGGGATGGTTTCAGTTTGCGAAGAGCTTTTTCAACATTTTCTTCAGTGAAATCTATATGTGTAAGGTCGTTTTTGGTGCGGTTGGGAAATTTCGGGTATGTGCCATTGCTGTTGACAAAGACTGAGCCGAAGAATGTGTTAAAGAGGTTTGCTTCAACTGTTTCATCATTATTTTCTTTGCCGTTAGGTTCTTTTAGTGGTGGGATGGATCTCGAGACATTAAGTTTGTTATTCACAAAATTATAAAAAGCAGGATTAGAATTTGTGCGCAGAAGGTCTTCTTCTTGCTTTGTGTGGTAATTTGTGCATTCAATTTTTATTTGGTTGCATATATCTCTATAGCTGTTTCTGAAATTAGCTACATCCCCCTTTTTGTTTTTTCTCCAAAGGGATTTTTTTTTTGGATTGAAGCTTTTTTATTGATATGGGTAATTTGTTTTTCCTGATTTTGGTGGTGGTTTGTGGTACGTAGAGTTTAATGATTCTATTGACTTCGAGTAGGAAAACTTTGTAGTGGTCTTCAGCAGTAATACAGGTTGAAAATAGATTTTGTCAGTCAAGAAATGAGAGGTAGGTGTTTATAAGGTCATAGTTGACTTTTTTGAAATTGTAGATTGGAATACTACAATTCCAATTGTAGTACAATACATAAAATCATTATGATGATTTTTGTAAAGGTGTATATTGAGGCAAAAGGTGTATATTGAGGTATATTGCTGTGGTCACTGTTGGAAAAGGGTTCTTTTATTTGTAGCCCATAAATTGAGTTTGTGTTATTGCAGAAGATGAGCTCAAGGCAGTTGTTTAGTCTTGTATTGTTAGTTACTAATTGATCAAGACCTAGATTTGTAACAGCATTGTACAGGTAGCATGGATAGGTTCAGTTGTACATTCGTTTGTTATCCAGTTAATAAGAGGTAGATTGAGGTCACCCAGGAAGATGAGAGGATATGGGCAAGAGGTAGCCCAAGATAGTAGTGTGGTTAACATTTTTGCATGTGCAATGTCATAGTCAGGGGCTCTGTACATTGTAGGAATCAAAGTGTGGTGTTAAGGGATAGGTCGCATACAATAAATTCTGGGATAGCTAGGTTATGTGCAACTTGAACATTTTTTATATTCAGTGATTTTTTATGAAAGATAGCTACTCCACCTCCTCTGCGGGTTTCACGGTCTGATCTAAAAACGTGGTATTCTTTGTCTGAAATAATGGAGTCAGGGATGGATGAGTTAAGCCATGTTTCGCATACAAATATAATATCAAAAGTACCATTTTTTAACATGAGGATAAATTCAGGCAATTTGTTTACAATGCTTCTTGCATTTATCAATTTGCATTTAAGGTCTGCAGTGTTTGGTGAAGAGGAAATAAGGGGCGTGCGTACCTAGTTATTGGTGATAGTCGGTTGGGGGTTTTGATCCACAAATGTTTGGAGGTTCTGTTCAAAGGATATTTGGAGGTTGGTTGCTTGAACTACGAATGTTTGGGGGTTCTGTTCTTTTAATTTTTAATCAATTAATATTTGTTTGGATGGAAAGAAAATATGAACTTCAATTTAGATCGTAAGTTTAATGCGATACATACAGCTTGAGCTGTGGTGGTACAGTGGTTAGAATGCAGTATTGTAGGCTAATTCTGCTGATGGCCAATTGGCTGCACTTCAGCAGTTCAAGTCTCACTGGCTCAAGGTTGACTCAGCTTCCATCTTTCTGAGGTCAGTAAAATGAAGACCCAGATTGTTGGGGGCAATATGCTGACTTTGTAAACATATTTTGACCTGCAGTCAGAACAAAACAGCTCCTTTTGGGATGGTTCCATCAGAAAGATTCATCTGCCTTGTTTCCAATACAGCAACATTCAAAATATTTTAACTATTTCATGTGAAAGAAAATAATTCATAGTGTTCCACTGTGGAGAATGTTGAGAATTTAAAAGAAGAGAGAGCAGGCCATGCAAGCTCCACCGATACCCATTCTACAGGAAAAGAGATGAAAACATTAAAAAGAATTCCTATAGCAAACAATGTAAACCGGCAGTTAAGCCCATATTTTGCATCCTGGCAGACCTGTGCAAGCAGCCACAAAACTGAGCCCAGAAAAGAAACAGGCAACAGATGGTAGATTGGGTTCAATAGCAAATGCACCCAAGCATATGATGTAGATTACATAAAATTGTAATTTAAATATTGTAGTGTAAAGCTGTTCTATAACCAATAATTCTGAAATTGTTTCCATTCTCTAAATATATGCTTTTAATTGCTCTTCTGCAATTAAACTAATTAAATTAGCCCTTTAACTAATTCCATTGAATAGTAGCAAGAATAGGATGAATTTGCTATTTTATTCACTGATAATTCTACAAGTCTTCATGGTGTGTAAGTATTTAAAACTAGCCGGTGACTGAACACAAAATCATGTAGAACAAAACACCCCAAACTTAGAACAAAAAGTTTGGTTTTGAATTTGGAAAAAAATGTTGGAACAGGAAGTATTTTCTAAGTTGAGACCATTTGAAAAAGCTGTGCTGAGCTCAGGATTGAGTATGATTTTGTATTACCTTGTTTCCCCCAAAATAAGACATTCCCTGATAATAAGCCCAATCTGGCTTTTGAGCACATGGCCATAAGGCCAAGCATTTATTTCATGGTTCAAAAAAAATATAAGACAGGGTCTTATTTTCAGGGAAACATGGTAATATTTGATCACTTTCTGTCATTTAAAAAATATGTATAGAATTAGAATTGAAAGGGGCTATATATTCAAAAATTCAATCTCCTGCTTAATGCAATATTCCAAACCAAAGCACCCTGGTCAGGTGGCTAGAATTAAAATAATATGTTTTTATCAGTGTGGTATTACTATGGATAGAAGTTTGGACTAGATCAGGAAGACAGAAGTGCCACACTGTTTTAAATTTGACTTAGCTCCTACATTGCAGAATAAAATAGGAAAGGGGAGGGTTGATACATTTATAACTCTAGGTTTTTTGAAAGAAGAGCAAAATGTAAAGATGCATAGCAATGCTTGTTACAGTGAAAACTTCTGTCCACTTCAACTTTTATTCTTAGAAACCAGAAAAACCAAGTTTGGCTCAGTTAATGAAAGTTCCATGGGACTTCTTGAAACAATGTAAGTTGCTTGAACAAAGTATGATTATACTGCTTATCTACAGAAAACATTGATTGCATTTTAATCTCTGTGTGTGTGTTTGTATTTTGATGCAGTAGATGAGAAAGATTGCACTATCCAAACAGAACCCTTAGGCAGTTCACAGCAAAATAAAGCAGATTATGAATTTGAAGAATGCAATGAATCCCTTCCTAAGCCTTTGTTCCAAGTCAAAACCTTCCCTCATTCTGTCCATTCCTCACCTGGCTCCGTTTCCAAATGTTCCCAGAGAACGTTGCATTCTAAACAGGTAATAAGTTTGAATTTATCCATTGTATTTTATTATTTATTGTATGTTTTTATACCCACATGTGATTTTGTGAAGACAATGAAAACAAAAATCAGTCAGAAGAAAATATGCAAACAAAAATTAACTACAATAAGCAAGAATTAAATGATTCTGATAGTTCTTTTGCAAGCAATAAGGAAGAAGAATTTGATGGGAAGAGGAAAGAAGAGAAGAAAAATGAAAAAGAGGAGGAAAGGGAAGAGGAAGAAGAAGAGGAGGAGGAGGAAGAGGAGGAAGAGGAGGAGGAGGAAGAGGAGGAGGAGGAGGAGGAGGAGGAGGAAGAGGAAAAAGTAAAAGAAATGGAGGACTTCAATACAGAAAGGGAGGAAGAAAACATAAAAAAATATTTGACCAAGGCAGACGATAAGGAAGATGAATATTCTCTGAAAGTATATTCCAGAGAAAATGAACATGAGAGGGAAGCAAATCAGTTTAAGTGTAATAATGAACTATGCAATGTACAAAATGAAAAGATGCAAGATGCTGCTAATACTCCTGAAGCTTTTATATCTGGTCATTCTGAATCTTCACATGACGATACAATTACTAACAAGGTAAATAAGGAACAGCCTGAACATTTAGTTGAAAAAGAGTCTAGTTATGAAAATCAATTTCAGAAGTTACAAAAACTCCAGTACACTGAGAATAATAATAAATTGTCATATGAGAATCAAAATCAGTTTTGCAAAACAGTTTTTTCTTTGGAGAATGTTGAAAAAACTAAGCTCTTTACTTTCTCAACTAACTCTCATGAAAATGGCATGGATTCCATTCTGGATTATATTAAAAATCATAATTCTGGATCAGAAGCAGAACTCACAAAAAATACAAGTACACAACAGAATCCTGATTTTGCAGGATATCAGACCTCTGGAAAAAAGGAATGTGTGGATTCAAAAAAATTGGAAGAAGCAATATATGAGCCAGCGATATATAAATATAGTGAGGATGAACATCTGAAAACTTTCCAACCTGATTTGAAAGTAAGTGAATCTATTGCAAAGCCAAAGACTTCATAAATAAAAAACTACTTTAACAAGCTTGTTCATTAATGATATTTTAATGGCACAGGAGAAATAAAATTCACTCCAAATCATTTAGAGCAGGGGTCCCCAACCCCTGGGCTGCAGTCTGTTCAAAACCTGACCGTGGGAGAAATGGGCAAGCACGCATGCGTGAAGCTCCATTTGCACAAGTGATGGGCAAGTGCACGCACGAAGCTCCACTCGAACTAGCAGAGGGTGCTTGTGCTCGCACATGAAATGGGAGTGGAACTTCGTGAGCTCAAGGACCCTTCCACTCAAGGGGTTTCCACCCGCATGAGCGGAGCTTCATTCACAAGTGCAATTATCAGCCACGAGTGGAGCTTTGCATGGAAGCACAAGGACCCTTCACTCGGGCTCGATCCCATTTGTGTGAGGAGAGGGCATGCATGCGCTCTGCTTGCACAAATGGAACTATGCATGCGCCTGCCACTCATATGTCCCCCCCTCCCAGGTCAGGGCAGGCCGCCAAGGTAGAAGGTGGAAAGTTTGAAACACAGAATCCAGATGAATTCATAGATTTGATAATATTCAAATGAAGCAAAAATATCCAAACTGGCTTAATGGTTCTATATACAATTCAAGATGTTGATTTTCTATGAAGCTAAAATTACTTATAGCTAGAATATCCACTATTTTTACCTACTTATTCATACCTTCATTTATCAAACAAAAATTACAAATTTGAACGAACAAAATAAAAAAAACTAAAATGTGATAGGGACAGTAGGCAGTGCCTATTACACACGCCCCCAGATTGCATACCCAGTCTTTAAGAATGGCTTCTAATTTTTTTCTCAAAATTAATTTTATAATTGTTAGCTTGTCTTGTAACTGTAAATTGCTTGGAAGATAGTACAAAGAAAATAAGGCATACAGATTCATACCATACCATAATTATGTATATTTATAGGTTAATTTTATTAAGAATTGTTTTTTATTTTATTGATTAATAAAATGATGGTAAACAAAACAAACAGCTTTTGTTTGGATGGACGATATATATCAATATTTATCATATTAAAAATTAAAAATGATGCATTTATTTCTCATGATAGATGGAATTTTAACATTGTATTTTTCAGCATAGGCTGCCAAATAATTTTGATTCTTTTGGATTCCTGGGAGAGTCCTAGATTACTGCTCTAGTTTATTGCTTACAGTATATATGTGAATATATATTCTTGGCATTATCCCAGACAGTTTATGATTCCCTGATAAAATCACATAGATTAAAATTTTAGTCATAAATTCTAAAGACTTCCTTAAAGTAATAACAGGACATTACAATTTCCAATTGCTATATACAATAAAGACTCAATGTTGTTCTTTCTTTTAGGAGAAACCTTCAAAAGATGAAGAAGGTGGTGAACAAGATATTGCCAATAAAAAAAGTATTGTTTGTAGGCAGTCTTGGAATATCTCACCCAAAGGTATAAGTTTTAGTTATATTAACTAGTCTGCATCACATGCAAATTAGCAATAATAAAGTCACTTCTCATATTTATGCATTGTAGTTTCATTAAGTTAATAGTTTAATAACTAAAATTCATGAAACCAATAATTAATTGGTTATTGCCATGAATTTTAATATAGTATAATATTATAAGATAAAATAAGTATAAAATATATAAACAAAATTGTTTCTGCAAATAGCGTGTTTGTAAATAAGTGATTTATTATGAACTGGACATCTATTGGGATGCTGTCATTCTAGTGTTATATTTCAGTTTTCATGTTTACAAACTTCTGTGGCTGGTTTCTGAAAATCTGTGTTTTCTTTTCCGAAAGCAACTTTTTTTTTTAATTTGTGGGCTGACCAATAAGATTCAATTAATTTTTCTTTGGCTTCTCAGCAATAGTTCAGTAAAAATAGTGTGTGTAGCTAATGTCCAAATGCAGCTATGAAAAGTATTTAGTTATTTAAATTTAATAATTGCCCTATAATCTAGTTAACTCTTTTGTCTTGCCTTATCAAGGTGTGATACAAGAATAGGACTGAGGAATGATAAATTGGCAGAACCAATCAAACATGGAGGTGGAGGAATGAATAATGTTTGGCAATACTTTTCAAATCTGAATTGCCACAATCTCAGTTTTTCAATAATGAACAGAGTATTTTGTAAAGAATTTTCTATTTTGTTTTATAGCTAAATCAACTTTGGATGAGGACAAAGATAAAGAGGAGAAGTGTACAGAATCTTCATGGGATTCAGAAGTAGGTTTTTAAAATTTTCTGTGCTCTATGACTTCAAAGAAATACTTCCATTTTAAAATATGTTTTGATTTATTGTTTCTCATATTAATCAGTTTTAGCTTCTAGTGTCTACGGATATTCCGTTAACTTGCTAAGCACAGAACATTTCATTAAATCAGAATAATTGTTTGAAACTTTAAGGAATTTAATTTGAGTTATTTTCCACACAATTACTTATAAGCTTTACTCATTTTGTAGTCTCAAAGTGGTCAGTGAAAAAATATTTTCTCAGGGAAAGTATTTTTTTAAAATTTCAAACCATTTATTTGTATACAGAATTCTAGGAATTCATCTGCCTATATAAGATAATGTTATATATTATATAGGTAATATTTTCCATATCAGTGATCTCTCTTTCCGTCTCAATAGAGAGAGAGAGATACAAATTAATAATAATAAAAAAATATAATTTAGCATAAGTAATGAGAATTAAGCATAATGAGAATTTTTTGAAATAAATGATGTTTGAGGAAATATATAGACATGCTCTATCTATCTATTTGATTCTTAATATCAAAGTGAAGTGAAGGTTTGAGTAAAATATCCCCTTAAACCTGCATGCATAGCCCCATAGCACCCTTGTTACTAAAAGCAAAGTGAACTTACCCCTTCACTTTCCTGCAAGTGCTGGTTGATTTAGGCAAATCAGCTTAAAGTGCGTTATTGAAACACATAATTCTATCTCTTTACCATCTCCATGACATTTATTTGCTGAGGTGAATTGAAACTGCCCCAATACAAATGTGGTCATAGAAATTATCAATGGTGTTTAATACTGCTTAGTTGAATATCCTGCCCATAAATTAAATAAATAAAGGAATTAAATAAAGGAGTAATTTAAATTATGAAATGTAATTAATATGGTATAGGGTCCATAGTTGGAAATGTGTTGTTATTGAAGACTAATGTTCTATAGTTTTGCATTATGAAATTGTCTTTATGCTTAAAGGTTACTTCAGTTATAAATATATATACTTTTTGTATTTAATAAATGTTTTTGTGTGTGTGAGATTCTAGTGGCTTCTCTTATATAGCACATGAGAATAGTGATAACTGATACTGACAATTTTGGAATACTAGTAGTTCACCTTGCTTTTGGTCCTGAGTTATAACCAACTCATTCTAGGATGCATTCTTAGTTGAAGTAGGTGTGAGGTACACTTCAGAAAGGAGATTTGAAATTTAGCGTGTTACATAGGTCAAATTTTGTGAATTTTTTTTTAAAAAAATCACTTTATTTCCAGCTCACTTTTCTACTCTATTAAATTAAAATGGGAACAGTTCCCATTCTTAATATGAATGTCTGTTCAAATATTTCAGTTGTAAGTAAATGCAAATCAGCCATTTCTTAAAAGCTAAATTACAAATTAAAATGCTTTTATGTGTAATAAAAAGTTTTCATAATATGTTCAGGAATATCTTTTTGTAGAAAAAGAAAGATAAACAAAATGGGTATATGACTATAGTTGTATGCATGTTTCTCACATATGTGTGTTTCCAATAGTGTACTTCAGAGAGCCCCAGGAAGCCAACTATTAGTTCTTTGCCTACATCTCCTGCCAAAACTGGAATACACATGCCCAATATTATAGAAGAACCATTTAATGGTAAATTCATCATAAATTATCCTTTTTATATTTACATACATAAATATTTTAAATGTTTTTCAGTCATTTAGATATGAAAAATACAATGGAGTGGCTAAGGGTTGTGTGTGTGGGTGGGTGTTTGGTAGTTGGGTGGATTTATATATATTGCCAATATATTGCCAGCAAATTTCTATAACTAAGTAAAACTTTATCCTGGGTCTTCATGATTCAAGTTGTGCCTTAATGTACAGGTTATACCTATATATTTTCCTCCTACAATAGCCCTATGAAATATCTAACAAAAAAATAAAAAGAAGGGCTCAGACAAGGAAAAAATAGAAAAGGAAAAAGAATAAAGTAAAGAAAAAGAAAATAAAAATATAAAGAATTATCATAAGTACAAACGATTTTAGTAATTGATCACTTTCTCTTAAAATACAACAAATGACATGTTCTTCCCATCTTCTGTTTCTTATCTATAAATAAACATATAACACCTAATCATTTTATTCCTGATGTCAGCAACAGTCCAGTAATGGTTACCATAAATAACATATGTATTTTAATCTTGATTGATTAAAACACGTTTATATTCATTACTTTTGCTTCTAACAACCTTGATCTTTAGGTCCTTCAAATATTGTCAATGAAGTTGATTTCTTTTCATTTTTTCTTAGTCCCTTCTTACAAAATTCTTCAAAACTTTTGTAAATCCAATATAGGAAAATTATCCAGGTTATTCTCTTGGTTTGTTATTTATATATTTATATATCCCTTTACCTTTATCTTTATTATGACATCAGCCATTCTTTTGTATTTCTAGTATGACATCTTTTCCCATTGTTCAGAAATAACTTTCAATACATCCAGTGTTAAAATATTTTGTTTCACTCTGCATTAGCAAGTCAAATTTCTTCTTCTTTAATTATAATCTTTAGATCCTTCAAGTTGCTGCTAGCATCCAATTTTGAAGTCTTGTCTTAATATTTTTTTTTAAACAAAAACATTTTCTTATGAAAAATATTCTTATAATTAATTCATAAGTCATATTTCAAATTTATCTGGCCCCTTAGTCCATTTGTAATTTTCTAAAATCAATGTTTTAATTTTTTGTTGTTTTTATTCCACAAAAAACTTAAATATTTGACTTCATATTTAAATTTTGTTTTACTGAGAATTGAAAAAAACTTCACCTGGTGCTGTAAAACATGTTGATCGGAAGGTTCTTAAGAGTTGAAAAGCAGTTAACAAGCAATTTCTGAAAGTGATTAGAAAAGGAAGTAACATAACATAACATAATAACAGAGTTGGAAGGGACCTTGGAAGTCTTCTAGTCCAACCCCCTTCCCAGGCAGGAAACTCTACACCATTTCAGACAAATCGCTATCCAATATTTTCTTAAAAATTTCCAGTGTTGGAGCATTCACAACTTCTGCAGGCAGGTTATTCCACTTATTGATTGTTCTAACTGTCAGGAAATTTCTCCTTAGTTCTAAGTTGCTTCTCTCCTTGATTAGTTTCCACCCATTGCTTCTTGTTTTACCCTCAGGTGCTTTGGAGAATAGTTTGACTCCCTCTTCTTAGTGGCAAGCCCTGAGATATTGGAACACTGCTATCATGTCTCCCCTAGTCCTCCTTTTCGTTAATACCCAGTTCCTGCAACCGTTCTTCATATGTTTTAGCCTCCAATCCCCTAATCATCTTTGTTGCTCTTCTCTGCACTCTTTCTAGAGTCTCAACATCTTTTTTACATTGTGGCGACCAAAACTGAATGCAATATTCCAAGTGTGGCCTTACCAAGGCATTATAAAGTGGTATTAACACTTCACGTGATCTTGATTCTATCCCGCTGTTTATGCAGCCGAGAACTGTATTGGCTTTTTTGGCAGCTGCTGCACACTGCTGGCTCATATCTAAATGTTTGTCTACTAGGACTCCAAGATCCCTCTCACAGTTACTACTATTGAGCAAGGTACCACATATACGGTACCTGTGCATTTTTTTTGCCTAAATGTAGAACCTTACTTTTTTCACTGTTGAATTTCATTTTGTTAGATAGTGCCCGATGTTCAAGTCTGTCAAGATCCTTCTGTATCTTGTGCCTATCTTCTGGAGTGTTGGCTATTCCTGCCAGCTTGGTGTCATCTGCAAATTTGATGAGTTCCCCATCTATCCCCTTGTCCAAGTCATTGATGAAGATGTTGAAGAGTACTGGGCCTAAAACAGAGCCTTGGGGTACTCCACTGCATACTTCCCTCCATGTGGATGTAGTTCCATTGAGGACTACACGTTGAGTGCGGTTGGTCAGCCAGTTGCGAATCCATCTGGTGGTGGTGCTGTCTAACCCACATTTTTCTACTTTATCTAGTAGTAGGTTATGGTCTGTAAGTATATCAACCCGGTTCCTTTTAAAGGCACTTACTGCTGTTTGAGCAAGGTGACTATTACCTTGTATCCCACATCTCTAGACCTGCCAAGCAACTGTCTGAAGCACCTGGGGACAATCTCAAGTCTCCTCTTTGTCTGGGCAGGACTTACAAAGAACCTGTCTACTTGCCAGCTCTTCATTCTGCTCCAGTTATTGGCTCTGCTTTTTGGGAGCTGTCTCCATTTCATCATTTCTTCCTGGAAGTTTTGTTTGTTATATTTGTAACAAACAAATACTATATTATACTTGTAATATAAGAGTGGGATTCACACAAATTTTAAAGTTGTAGTACATTATCTAGGTAACTTGTTTCCCTTTTTTTCCCCTTAGGAAAACCAGGTTTGCAGGTTAGTGCTACTTTTGTTACATGAACTTTATTTAACTATTTTTATTACTACATTGTGGTATCTTATTTCACTCTTTACTGAATTATCTTTATAGCAAAACATCACAAAAGAAAACTTGGTATGTGAATCACCTGCTCCTGTTCTAAAGAAGGCAGTCATAGAAAAGCAAAAATCAGGTAACTACATTATATGGGGCTTAAAATATTATATCATATATATTATTGCGTATTTTATATTCTAATATCATTAATTTCTTTCAGATTTAATGGAAGAACTTGGTTTGGATGAAGCAGATGATATTGAAGGTCCTCACACACTATGCATATTTATGTATCATACATTGGAAAGTATTTAAGAACATCAGATTTTGCCATGTATTGCAAAAAAAATTAAAATTAAATTTTGCTTATGAAACTAAATGTATCCTCTAAAGATAGACATGTACTTGCACTTTTCTATTAAACAATAGAAGATTGAAGATTGAATTCTTTTCATTTGGGATATACATAAATAAATGTAATGGTTAAGTCAAAATAGCTTCTAGTACTTATCAGTATTTTAAGAACCAAATGCTGATATATTACAGATGTAGGAATGTTTCAGCCATAGACTTTTTTATTGTTAATATTGGAAACCTAATAGATCTTTATATTACTTGATTTCAAAATACATTTGATTAACATTTGCTAAACTATTGCATTTTGTTGTATTTACTACTTTGATCTTTTTAAAATATTTTTTGTTAGATACATCTGACTGGGATTCTACCAGTATTTCTCTTAAAAGCACTCCATGTGCTAAACCAGCTGACATGTTTATGTTGGAAGAGCATGTATCTCCACAACAATTAATAGAAACAAATGTTACACCTGAAATCTCCGTGCCTGTGAAGGAAGACTCAGATACTCAAAACATAATTTCTTTGAAAGGTAGCTGATGTCATTTTTAACAAAATCAAAGTTTTCTGCAGGAGGAGGGAGAATAATTCTGATCCAATTTAGATAACCCTAATCCAAAACAAATAATTCATTGTTTCTTCCACTTTTCTGCTGGAAACATTCTGACATCCCAAAGTGACTCAGAATGATAATTTATTATACTGCTTTGTTAATTAAAAGACAAGGTTGTTTTTTTTTCTTTTTCTGTCGAAAGAATTCCTTTCCTTCAGGGGTGAAATGCTCCCAGTTCAGACTGGATCAGCCAATCTGGTAGCGATGACTGTGGGTGGTTCGGAGAACCGGTAGCAAAAATCCCTGCCCCCCTCCCCCCCCCCCGCCCATGCCCACCCAATGCCTGATTGCCCGCTTCCCCGCTTGCCACTTCTTTTAAAAAATGCTTTTAAAAGGTAAAAAAAAGATTCTGACAATCTCAGCTGAGCTGCCTAATTGTCAGCCTTTTTTTTTACTTTTTTACTATTATGTAAAAAAGTGCTTTAAAAGTAAAAAAAAAGATTGCGCACCACAGCTGATCAGGCCCCCCTGCGCACGCTGTTCTACTTATCCCATGCCTCCTTTGACTTGCACTGCGCACGCGCACTTTGCATTTGGTGCATGGTGCGTACTGTGCACGCGCGCACAGCACGCAGGCGCAGCCACCGAACCGGTAGTAAACCAGTTCAGATTTCACCACTGCTTTCCTTCCTAGAGAAGATTGAAATCTAATAAAGCCTCCCATTGGTGGCAGATAGAGAATGCCATTTTTTTTTAATTTTTCCTTCTTATATTCCATTAATCCATCCACAGGCAGTAGTAGCTGGAAGGAAAAATAGATAATTAGATAAAACAGATAACAGATAACTAAAACAATTAATCAGTGGAACAACTTGCCTGCAGAAGTTGTAAATGCTCCAACACTGGAAATTTTTAAGAAAATGCTGGATAACCATTTGTCTGAAATGGTGTAGGGTTTCCTGCCTGGGCAGGGGGTTGGACTAGAAGACCTCCAAGGTCCCTTCCAACTCTGTTGTTGTTGTTGTTGTTGTTGTTGTTGTTGTTGGACTAGAAGATCTCCAAGGTCCCTTCCAACTCCTCCTTCTTGTTGTTGTTGTTGTTGTTGTTGTTGTTGTTGTTGTTGTTGTTGTTGTTATTATTATTATTATTATTATTATTATTATTATTATTATTATTATTATTATTATTATTATTATTATTATGCACTGTGTCCTTTCCTGGTAGAATTCTACAGTGGGTCCAGTCATTTGTTTCTACATTCCATAGTGGATAAACCAGCACCCATCAGATTGCATAGCTAAAATCTAGAGGCAAATATTTATATTTGAAATAATTTCAATAAAAGTTTAAATGGAGAGTTCATTTGAAGCTGCTTTTCAAATCAAGTGGATTACCTCTGCAGATCCTCCAATTTTTTCAGATGTACTAGTCAGATTTGGCATATGTTACTAGAAGAGGCTTCCGCCAGTAAGCTCACCCTAAATTTTGGGAACTTTTGCCCAAGAATATACCTTTCTGTTTTCTATAGCACACTCCCATAAAGAGCCATTTTGGATTCTTCACAGCCAAAATGCTTGTGAATAAGGTTTTTTCTGGCTTTGGCTTGTTACAGGGATACAAGGAGAAGTTTTAAAGCGATACAAAGCAAATTCCATTTCATTTTTCCTTTGATGGAAAGATTCAATATTTGTCTTCATTTACAAATCTGTTTGTGAAGGTGAATCTGAATTGCTTTGCATGGACCTAATGGATAACCATGTAAACATGGAAGCTGTCTAAATCAATGAAACCAGACCTTGTGCTCCATTAAGAAATACAGAAATCAAAATTGAGGGTTTTGAATTGCTTGTACTTATTCTAAGTTACAGATTCTTTGACCGAAAAAACTGCAATAATACATAAAATACTCCATATTAAATTGCCCTATGTATAGAAAAGAATGGATACAGATCGAATGAACTACAAGACCTCAGACTAAAAATGTATATCAGAAGTTAGATATATGAAACTAAGTTGGTGAAACTGTAATTTCTGCCTTCTTACATATCTATTTTTAGCACCCTAAAAGGATATTCAAAAGTACAGTGCATTCAAAAAATATTCAGATCCCCTTTACTTTTGTCAATTTTATGCTGTAGCCTGATTCTACAATTGTTGAAATTCATTTTTTCTTATTACTTTCACTGAGTACCCTATAATGACAAAGTGAAAACAGAATTTTAGATATGTCTGTAAATTCATTAAAAAGAAAAAAACTGAAGTATCACATTGGCATAAGCATTCAGATCCTTCACTCAATATTTTGTTGAAGCACTTTTGGCATCAATTACAGCCTCTAGTCTTTTTGGATATGATGCAACTAGCTTTGTACACCTGGATTGGTGGATTTTCTGCCATTCTTCCTTGCAAATCCTCTCAAGCTTAGTTGGATGGTGACCGTAGGTGGACAGCCATTTTCAGGTCCCTCCAGAGATGTTCAATAGGGTTCAAGTTAAGGCTCTGGCTGGGCCACTCCAGGACATTTACAGAGTTGTTCCCTGTATTTTCCCTGTGTGCTTAGGATGATTGTCATGTTGGAAACTGAAGCTTTAGCCCAGTCTGAGGTCCTGAGCACGGTGGAACAGGTTTTCATTGAGGATATCCCTGTATTTTGCTCCATTTAGGTTTCTGTTAACCCTGACCAGTGTCCCAGTCTCTGCTACTGAAAAACACGCATGATGCTACCACCATGCTTCACTGTTGGGATGGTATTGGACTTGGAAGTGTCCTGGTTGTGCCAGACATCTTCCATTTGAAGAATGATCGAGGCCACTGTGCTCTTAGGCACCTTCAGAGCAGCAGAAATTTTATTGTAGCCTTTTCCAGATCTGTACCTTGCAATAAGACTGCCTCTGACCTCTGCAAGCAGTTCCTTTGACCTCATGGTTTTGCTCTGCTACAGTATGCTTTGTCAGCTGTGAGGCCTTTAATAGAGAGGTGTATGCCTTTCCAAATCATGTCCAATCAATTTAATTTACCATAGTCGACTCCAATGAAGGAGTAGAAACATGTCAGCAACGATCAAGAGAAATGGGAGGCACCAGAGCTAATGGGTTTCATGCGTTATTGCAAAGGATCTGAATACTAATGCCAATGTGATATTTCAGTTTTTTTCTTTTTAATAAATTTACAGACATTCCTAAAATTCTGTTTTCACTTTGTCTTTAAGGAGTACTGAATGTAGATTAATGAGAAAAAAAATGAATTTAAACAACTGTAGAATCAGGCTGCAGCATAATAAAATTGATAAAAGTGAAGGGGGTCTGAATATTGAAGCTACACGTACCTTATGAATATAAATCGTCTGCTCAAGGTATATTAGAACAACACGGAACTGCAGCATTAGGCAAAAATAAGTTGTACTAGATTTTAGACACATGCCAAAAGTTAATCCACCTCTGTATTTTTAATGCTGTGTAAAATAAACAAATTTGAGTAGGAAATTAACAGATAAACACCATTGAACTGTAAATAAAGAACTTTATTCTTTATTTGTTAGGTTCACTTGCTAAGATTAGAATTTTTTATTTGATCATATGCAAAATGCACCTTCACTGTAAAACAGTGTTTATCTATATACAATCTCATTTTAAGTCAAATATATATTGGGAAGGTTTTCAGAGTGCAAATCAACTAACAAATTATAATAATTACAAGTATGTTATTCAACATTTTATTATAGGTCAGCAATATATTGAACACAAAACTATCAAAGAATTTAAAAGTAAAAGCAAGGTATGTATGCAAAGTTCATTTAAATATTGAAACAAATTTGAAACAAATTTTAGCATTTCTGAAGCTAAAGACACATTTAATACTAGTTACCATTAAAATGAAACGAAAGAATATTAATCTTATATCATTAACTTTTTATTCTGTAGCTGTGGATTATGGAACGCTCAATGTTGTATATGTAAAGGAAAAACTAAACACTGTGCTTATGGGACAAAAATGGTATCGGAAGGGGTTTCTGCTTCTGTGTAGTAATTAAATTTATAGATAGAGTAATAGAGCTTTAACCCTTATTTATATGTTTCCCTGTATATTAAGCCATCAAGACATACTACTTTCTTATATGTTTCCTGACATACATCTTGTCACCAAACCACACAGTTTTAATATTCTAATATGTTTTTCCCAATTTATGATTCATTATATAAAAACAAATTAATAACATTTATTATACAAATAAGCATAAGATGATACTCTTGTCCACACCCAATTTTAATATTAAAGAATCCTTCTTGGCATGATTGGTGGCCTTCCTCAGTCTTAATATTCCAAATTCATGGACTTAATTCTTAGGCTCCTTAGCAATGGGGAATTTGCGAGAAGCCTCAGAGTAAAGGAATAAAGTTTATAGGAGTAAAGTATACATCTGAAGTCTAGGAAAGACTCTGATGAAATGTTTGGAAATTATAGAAACTGTTAGATTCAATGGATGATTTTTAATCATACACACCTGTTCTTGAGCTAATAGACACCTCTGGGAGCTTTATTCATAAAAATGTTCTTGGAGAGAACCTGTTAATTACTTGACTAAAACCTACCCTACTTAAACCAGGCAGATTTTAGCTTGCAGATTAAATTTTACAAGTTTCCACTGGAGTTGTTTCCCTGGGGTTACTTTTCTGTGCAACTCAACTGAACTAATTCCTCCAGCAGCAGAACAATGGAATTATGAAATTGGCACCTTGTAAGATTTTTAGCAATACTATGAAATTATATTAGATTGAGTTGTGCTTTGTTGTGCTGCTAAAAGAAGTACACGGCAAATATCAATTTGATATCAGTCTAGAATTGGAAATTATCATTTCAAATTCAAGAATTTAAATAACTTAGGTGCATTGATACTTGATAGTGGTACTTGAGAGAAAATTTTCTTTCACAAAGACCTGCCTGGCATATACAACTGTCATTGCTCCTGCTTGATGGTGTCACTACTGTGGACATTAATTTGATATCAGCTTTGAAAAATCTTTTTTTTTTTGGTCGTCCATTCTCTGGAGTATCTTTTTACCCAATCTCAGATGTGCTATACCTTATTCAGATTCAAATTAGAATTTTTATTTGCATCTGTATTTAAAGGTTTGGTAGGATTATGGTCCTTTTAATCAGTAATGCTGATTATGACACATGATTATGCTTGGTATTTATAGTCTATATTGGTGATAACATTATGCTGTACACTGGCGAAAATTAATAACATGTACTTGATAGGTCATATAAAAATAACATTCAAACATAAATTAAATAAAAATTTCTATGAGAGATATGTTCACCAGTTGCAAAATATGGCTTGCACAAGTTCTAGCAGTTGGTACCAATTCTAGACATTTTGCACAGGATTAAGTTCAGTTTGGGAGGGTCATTAGTGAGATATTGACTGAGTTGAGAAGAGGCTACATATTATTGGACACTCCTATCCCAAAGAGGATGCCAGATACGTAGAATGCTTATTGATTTAAATATTATGACCTCCATAGATAGTGGAAAATGTGACTGTTTTTTCCCAACTGCCCATTTAGAGGGATGCTGCTAGATACGATTGACAAGCTAATAATTATGAATATGCAATGACAAAAAAATGAAAGCTATTTTAAGTTTAATTATGCTATACTGTACTGCCATGAAATTATCCTCCAAACATTTAAATTATGTATTTAATAAAAATATATAATTGAAAAAATATTTTGTAAACCAAATTTTTTTAAATATTCTCAAAATCAAACCCTTTATGACATTTAAAACACAATTTAACACAGTGGTTTTTGTTCGTTAATTTTTCTCTATCCATACTTGCTTGCATAAGGAAAAATGCCTGTTAAACACATCCAGTTCTGTAGAAAAATCAACACATGAAAAACAGACTGACAAGACTAAAATTGAATATGCTGATGATGAAAATATAAGTGAAGCACTCATCCATAGCGAAGAAGCACATAATGTCTGCAATCATTTTGATTCAATACATTGGGAAGAAAAATATGAAAAAATGTGGGTTGCAAATGAAAAAAAAGAAGTTAAGGAAAATTTTAAGAGTATTACAGCAGAACTAAAACAGAAGTTTGGTGAAATTAAAGTTTATGAGAAAATGAGTAGCACTCCAAGCAAAGCAACATCACGAGATGGCTTCTGTGGTGCAGTAGAAGGCATAGAAGAAACATCACTTCATCTACAAAACATAAAAGTGGATAATCAAGGAAAGGTTGACATTAAAGATGTAAGATCTGGTGTTGCAGAAAGGGAATTAAATACTGATGACTGGAACACAAATGAGAACCTGCTGTCTAATAATTCAAATGGAACAACAGTAAACATCAGTGAAGAAAGGAGTAACAATTCAATTATACAACTGAAAGCAAATGAAGGTGGAACTAGAGCAGCAGAAAAATGTCTTGAATATTCATTGCAAAGTCATGGAGACATTACCAAAGATAAAGTTTTTAAAACTATAGATGCTAATCAACCAATTACCCCCAGCAACTTATATAAACATATTAGTGTAACAAAAAATCCAAGTGAAGAAATTGAATACCATTTTAATAAGACTTTCAATAGTTCTAAAGGTACTGATATTGAAATTGCAAATAAAACGAAAAATCATAAACAAGTATGTCCTCAGATATCAAAAAAAGATCTGGATGAAGAATTAGAAGGTGATGTTGCAAGATTTAAAAATCAGGTAGGAATACTGCATTCAGCTTTCCTCGCTTTGGAGAAAGAAAAGAACCAACTGCAAAAAGAGGTAGAGAAATACCTGCTGTTTTTCATTCTTTCATCTTTCTTGCATTTCAATCATTCTGTCCGTTCATCTCTTCAGCGCTATATAAAAAAGCCTTTTGTGTTGGCTTCACATAGTAATGCTAATGTGAATATGGGAAGAAATTACACCTTTTTCATGCATTTCCTTTTTATGTTAAGAACATTCAGAAATTGAAGTATGATACAACTATCATAACAAAGACTCAAAAATGTAGTTTACATAGGTGCTATTTCATTAACACACAAACTGCACCACTATTATACTAATTAGAAATTTGATCCAAGATGTGAAACTGGCTTTTGAACAGGTTTTTAATTGAGCTTTCCATTTCTTATGCTTGCCTACCACTTTTTGCTCTGTGAAACATTTCTATCTTATATTTACTTTCTGTAGTACATTGTTGTTGATCACTTTTTAAAATAATATCTGTTCTGTTTATAATAAAAATGTGTGTTTCTAATGCATTTTTCCTATCAGTAATATATATGATTTTTACATTATTTCTGATTAGACCATACTAATTATTAATTTATAATCATAGTATTGAGTGATTATTTTCTTTTCTAGGGCTGTTCTGAAATATTAAGCAAAAATCTGCAATAGAGCAAATAATTTTATTCATATTTTTATTGCTGTTCTTAAAATAATATTTCAATATATCACTGTTTAGATTGAAGAGGAAAAAATAAAAAAGGAATTGGAATCTGAAGGGGAAAAAAATGCTAATGCTGAAATGCTGGCTGTGAATAATTTTGAGAAAATAGAGCAGAAGCATTCAATAAGTGAAATCCAACATATTACAGCAGAAAGTGTTTTCCCAGCAGATAAAAAGGAAGCAATTTTTCCAGGGTGAGTATACTAAAAACATTAAGTTGATTCTCTTATATGAACTGATTTTACTAATTTTTATGCACTGTCACAACATACTAACTTCCTTTTAAACATTATTGTGTTGTTTTCAGCTACTTAAGGCATATAGTATTACAAATGTAACCAAAGCATAGATAGTTATCTTAACATCAATCACCAGTTTTAACTGGATGAGCATTGTTTAAAATCATTGTTTTCTTAGGTAAGAATTGTAAGTATAATACATTGCCTTAAATGTTCTACAGTCTGGAAATAAGATCACTTAAAATATTGTCCCAAGCCTTTTCTTTAGTCATGTCTAAACATGGCATAGTGTCATGACTAAAACAGATCTTTTGCTTCCAGAGTTTTTCATCCATCATTAAATTATAGTCTTTCTTCAAATTTTTAAGGAAAAATTAGAATAAAGGTGAAGACAATCTCAAGGCAGGTTTGATTCCTCCCACTATTTCCACACTATTTTCTTTGATAATTGTATTTGATAATGATAATTTGATAATGATAATTGTAGTTTATCATTGATACCTTATAGGATTTTTTGTTTAACGTGACATAGCAAGCAGCACTTGGATTCCTAAGTATTTTCCCATCCAAGCAATAACTAGGGTCTACTTTCCTTAGCTTCTGAGGTCAACCAGGATCAATCAGGTGCAATATTTTATATATTTAAAATAAATATAAACAACTAAAATAACCAAAATAAAAATCAAAATAATTATCTTTTGTCTGACTGAAAATACTTTGCTGATAATCTACTAATGGGAGCAAATGTAGTAAATCTATTTTGCCTCTCTGTGCTATCAGAATAGCTAAAACAGATTAAATACAGGTAGTCGTCAACCTATGAGCACAATTGAGGCAAAAATTTCTACTGCTAAGCAAGACAGTTAAGTGAGTTTTGCCCCATTTTATGACCTTTCTTGCAACAGTTGTTAAGTGAATCACTACAGTTGGTAAGTTAGTAACACTGTCTGAATTGGCTTTCCCATTGACTTTGCTTGTCAGAAGGTTGTGAAAAGTGATCACATGACCCTGGGACACTGCAACTGTCATAAGTAGAAATGGTCATAAGTCATTTTTTTCAGTGGCTCTGTATCAGTCACTAAACGAACTATTGCAAATTGACACTCCCTCTACTGGAGATCAGATTAGGAGTTGTCAAGGTTGACAGGATTCCATCCTGTTCATCTTCTATAGACTTGTCAGAAACTTTTTTATACATTCTCCTTTTCCTAAACTAGGAAAAGCACTCATTTGGCTTATTAGCAATTAGTTCAGATCCCCACTGGTGATGTCTGCTTGAGTTATTTTCAAAATGAAAGGCCTAAGACTTGAGAGTGTAATTGGTTATCATGTATGCAATAGCTTTTCTGGATTTTTTTCTTCCTGGTAGTGAAAGCTCTCTAATGACAGAAATCTTCCACTATTTATAGAATGTTATGAAAGTGGTGGTGACCATAGATTCCAGTCTTGGTAGTTGGGACACATTATTAAGGGTGCAGAGCTCAGACAATTTGATCTGTGCAAGCGCAATCAATAACACACTTGACTCAGAAAGCAGTCATATATAACCATGGTTATAATGGTTAAAATGCTATCCTAAAAACCAGGAGACTGAGTTCCATGCCTCCTTTAGGCATGAAATCCAGTTTGGTGACCTTGGGCCAGTCATTCTTTCTCAGCCTAATCCACTTCACAGGGTTTCTGTTGTGGGGAAATTAGGAGGCAGGTATATAAAGTATTTTTGCTGCCTTGAGTTTTAAATGTAAATAAATGAGATAAAAATATAATAATAAAATAACAATTATTATCTGTCTTTCAGGATTCTTACTTTATTTTAAGTATGATATTCATGTACTGATACAGAAGTATTTCAGTTTAAGCACAAGTGAGGACCCCAAGTGCTTTGGGGCTTCATTTCAGATTTTTCCCAGATGCATACGGCTATATATCATTACATTGATACAATTAACACTTTATTCATATAACTTTGAATTCCTAAATCCAGTATGGTATCGGAGATTAGAAATTTTGCCATTCGTTGACTCTTAGCAATATGTCTTCATTTTGTTTTTATATTTTAACTTTTTTATAAATAAAATTACCTTTAAAGTAGTGTTCAATTATTTATTTATTTTTATTTTGAAAAAAATCCTCCAGTTTAAAAGCTACAAGAAAAAGTGGAAATAAAAGGCGGAATTCTAAACACAAGGTCAGTCAACAGCTTTGTAATAATCAGCCACAAGATGAGAGCAGTTTGAGTGAAGCATCACTTGAAGAAAGGTATGGTTTTTTTTAAAATTAATGTAAAATTCTGTCTCATTTGGAATTAGACCAGTGATACTCCTAGCCAAAACTTACTAAAATTCTATAAGAATGCACCCTTGAGGTGCATCCTCAGTGCCCTGTACAGTAGCTATGCTCCCAAACTTGCATTATCAACTTTTTGCCTAACAGAAGTCTACACATCATACATATGCTGCAAAGAATTTCAAAAAGAGAAAACTGATCAATTTATTTCTTAAAGGAATCATGTTGGAAGTCTGCTTAATAGTGGGAAGATTCATTGAGATTCATGGGTATCAAGAACCGGAAATGTTGTGGGGCTACTGGTTGGGAAATAGCGAAGCTCTGAGAAGCTTCGCGAAAACCCAGCCAGACAAACCACTGTTGGGGGACTTCAGACCAGAACCGTCTTGGTGGGACAGGGGAGAAAGAGAGGCGCCTCAGAAGACCAAGAGGAACAGGCAAGTTCCTCAAAAGGTTGGAGGCAGCTCTTTGATCTGCCGGGGGTGCCCGCTACAAGCTGGGGCAACTGGACTAAGATTTGAGCATAAGCTGTGATTGAACGGAGTATTGTACTGGGTGAGTGATTGGCCAACTCACAGGTAAGAAGAAAAAAATCTTTAAAGCTTAAAAGAGGTCCTAACCTGAAATAAGTTACTAATTGGCACTTGGGAATTCAAAGTGAAAGGAAAAAAAACAAAGAGGAACTCGCAGGAATGGCCCGCCGCACTATCAAGGGCCGGCCTCAATGACGGGTCTTGGGACCCACAGAGGTGGCATGCGAAAAAAAAGAGCCTTTGGGGGTTTTTAGATAGGGTTTTTTTAAGGGGAGGGAGGGTTAGGGCGGGCGTTGGGGGTAGCCCGTCGGGTGGGGAGCCAGTCCTTGCGCGTGCTCGTGACGGTTTTTTAACGGGTTCGGAGGTTAGGGGGGAAGATTGCGTTCCTGCTGGTGAGGGTGGTCTGATTTGCACGGTAAGTGGGAGGGGCAGATATGGCGGAAGGGGATCATATCGTCCTAGGGGGCGCTCGATGTTTGCAGGCGATCGCGCGCCCCGATCCCTCGTCCTTTTCCCGTTCCCCGGATGGTCAAGACCCTCAGAGCCTGGGCCTTCAGCTGATGTTATGCAACGCACGGTCCGTAGTCAATAAGGGCCCCCTAATATATGATCTTATTCAGGGGGGCGCCGCGGACCTTATAGGCGTTACGGAAACCTGGCTGGGCACGGAAGGGGGTGTGCCCCTTGTTGAGATGTGCCCGCCGGGTTTCCGTGCATTCCATCAGCCGAGGGCTCAGGGTAGGGGTGGGGGGGTGGCGGGTGTGATTAGAGAGAGTCTAGAGCCGAGGGAGACCACTGTACCTCAGATTGCCGGGTGTGAATCCCTCTTTGTGAGATGGGGCCATAGGTGTCAGATGGGTTTGCTGATCACGTACCTGGCTCCTTGCTGCGTGTCAGCTGCCCTGCCCGAGCTCCTGGAGGTGCTGGCTGGAGTGGCAGTTGAGACCCCCAGACTTTTAGTCATGGGGGATTTTAACTTGCCATCTTCCGGCTCGTCATCAACGGCAGCTCGGGAGTTCATGGCTTCCATGACGGCCTTGGATCTGACCCAAGTAGTTGATGGCCCTACTCACATCGGGGGTGGCACTCTGGACCTGGTTTTTGTCTCTGGTCAGTGGTTGAGAGATCTGGACTTAAAGGAAATAGTCATTGAACCTTTGTCATGGTCAGATCACTCTCTTCTTCGCCTGGACTTTCTGACCGCCATTCACCACCGCAGGGAGACGGAGCCGATCGTTGGTTCCGTCCCAGGCGCCTGATGGACCGGAGGGTTCGGACGGAGCTTGGGCCATTTCCTGACGGTCTGGCTCACGGCTCGGCTGAGGAACTTGTTGCGGCCTGGGAGCGGGCGCGGCGGGGCCTTAGACCGTGTCGTGCCTTTGCGACCTCTGACCCGGCGCAGGTCCCAACCGGCTCCTTGGTTCTCCGAGGAGTTGAGAGGATGAGCGCGGAGAAGGCGCCTAGAGAGTTCTTGGAGGTCTAGCCGTTCGAGGCTGATCGGACACTAGTGAAGTCCTATACTAGGGCTTACCTAGTGGCAATGAGGAAGCGGCGTAGCTACGCCTCCTCCCTCATTGCATCGGCAGATAACCGCCCAGCCGCCCTGTTTCGGGTGACTCGCTCCCTCTTACATCAGGGGGAGCGGGATGACCCGTTGCAGGGACGTGCTGAGGAGTTTAACGGTTATCTATACGATAAAATCGTTCAACCGGGAGGGCCTAGACCAAGATTGCAGTGGCGTGGGTGAGGCGGCTGAGGGTGGTCTTGGGGACATTTTATGGGATGAGTTTGACCCTGTCGCTCCCGAGGACATGGACAGGTTGCTGGGGAGGTTGAATGCCACCACATGTTTACTGGACCCGTGCCCCTCCTGGCTGGTACTGGCCACTCAGGAGGTGACACGAGGCTGGCTCCAGGCTATTACGAGCGCTTCCTTGGTGGAGGGAGTCTTTCCGACCGCCTTGAAAGAGGCGGTGGTGAGACCCCTCCTCAAGAAGCCTTCCCTGGACCCGGCTGTTTTAGGTAATTATCGTCCGGTCTCCAACCTTCCCTTCGTGGCGAAGGTTGTAGAGAGTATGGTGGCATATCAGTTTCCCTTGCACCTGGATGAAACTGTCTATCTAGACCCGTTCCAGTCTGGCTTCCGGCCCGGTTACAGCACTGAGGCGGCTTTGGTCGCGTTGGTGGATGATCTCTGGAGGGCCAGGGATAGAGGATGCTCCTCTGCCCTGGTCCTATTAGACCTCTCAGCGGCTTTTGATACCATCGACCATGGTATCCTGCTGCGCCGGTTGGAGGGATTGGGAGTGGGAGGCACCGTTTATCGGTGGTTCTCCTCCTATCTCTCCGATCGGTCGCAGACGGTGTTGACAGGGGGGCAGAGGTCGGCTCCGAGACACCTCACTTGTGGGGTGCCGCAGGGGTCGATCCTCTCGCCCCTTCTGTTCAACATCTATATGAAGCCGCTGGGTGAGATCATCAGTGGCTTCGGTGTGAGGTACCAGCTGTACGCTGATGACACCCAGCTGTACTTTTCCACACCGGGCCACCCCAACGAAGCTATCGAAGTGTTGTCCCGGTGCTTGGAAGCCGTACGGGTCTGGATGGGGAGAAACAGGCTCAGGCCCAATCCCTCCAAGACAGAGTGGCTGTGGATGCCGGCATCTCGGTACAGTCAGCTGAGTCTTGACTGACTGTCGGGGCGAGTCATTGCCCCGGATGGAACAGGTGCGCAACCTGGGCGTCCTCCTGGATGAACGGCTGTCTTTTGAAGATCACTTGACGGCCGTCTCCAGGAGAGCTTTTTACCAGGTTCGCCTGGTGCGCCAGTTGCGCCTTTCTGAACCGGGATGCCCTGTGCACGGTCACTCACGCCTCGTGACGTCTCGCCTGGATTACTGCAATGCTCTCTACATGGGGCTCCCTTGAAGGGCATCCGGAGGCTTCAGTTAGTCAGAATGCAGCTGCGGGTGATAGAGGAGCCCTCGTGGCTCCCGGTGACACCTATCCTGCGCAGACTGCACTGGCTGCCTGTGGCCTTCCGGGTGCGCTTCAAGGTTTTGGTGAACATCTTCAAAGCGCTCCATGGCATAGGGCCGGGTTACTTACGGGACCGCCTACTGCTACCGGATACCTCTCACCGACCCGTGCGCTCTCACAGAGAGGGACTCCTCAGGGTGCCGTCAGCGAGACAGTGTCGTCTGGCGACACCCAGGGGAAGGGCCTTCTCTGTGGGGGCTCCCACCCTCTGGAACGAACTCCCCCCAGGACTTCGTCAACTTCCGGACCTCCGAACCTTCCGTCGCGAGCTTAAAACACATTTATTCATCTGCGCAGGACTGGATTAGTTTTTAAATTCGTGGGTTTTAAATGGGTTTTTAATGGGTTTTTAATGGGTTTTATTATTTGCTAAATTTTAATTGCGGCCAAATTGAATAAGTTTTTTAGTGGTATTTTAATAGTATTTATTTTGTAATAGTACTGTTTATTTTATCTGCCTGTAAACCGCCCTGAGTCCTTCGGGAGAAGGGCGGTATAAAAATTTAAATAATAAATAAATAAATAAATTAAAATCCAAGCCCTAAAAGGAAAACTTTCCACCTGGATTTAAAATTGGACTTGGAAGAAATTGAAAATAATATTAGAAAAAGAAAACTGTGGGAAAGCATTCCTTAATAACAAAAGGAATTAATTGAAGAAGAGGAAGTACCATCTTTGTGGATTTACAATTGATATTTTGTTTCCTGGGGATTTGGATTGGAGAGAGATATCTGCTGGTGGAAAAGAAGCATTGCAATAAGTGTACTCAGACCATCATGGGAAACTTTTTAAGGAGTATTTGTTTAAACAGCTGGAGCACGATTTCAAAAAGAAGGAGAAAGAATAAAGTCTCAAACTGGAACGGTTTAAATGAATATTTGAATTGGACACTACTTGGAAATAAAAAAGACATTATACGGACTTGAATTTGAATTACACATAAGCTAAAATAATAAATTTAAAAATCCTTTCTCTTTGAATTGATAACATGGAGAATTGGAAGCATGAATATGAGAAACTAAGGGAGATGTTTCAAAAGGTGCAAGAAGCGTTTAAGGGAATAAAGAAGCAGAGGACTGGTTAGAATGTAAAAAAAAGGGAAAAAGAATATGTGAGGAGCAAGAATACAATGTTGGAAAGAAAATAATTGAAGATAAAAATATAACTGATTGCACTGGGATTGACAGTGACAGAATAAAAATGGATGGGGGGAATATCTCTCAAAAAAGAAGAGAAGAGAAGGAAAAGGGGAAAGAGTGAGGGGGGAAATTAAAAGAGTAATAATCTTAAAAATTAGAGAAAGGAGGCAGGAAGGAAGATACAATAAATACAAAAAGCAGTTCTAAATTTTCAGATTTTTGAGATAAAAATACATTAAAATCTTAATACAGTTTTTATACTTATTTTCAGATATCCAGCCAAATCTGTGAATAGAAAAAATAAGGTAGGATAAAACAAGCTTGCAAAGTATTGCCATCAATTTAACTCATATTTCTAAAGCTTTAAGTGAAAAGCACAGTAGGCCAATTTGGATTTGACTTTAAATACTAAGATTTTTATCAATGCTTGGTAAGATAGATAAATCATGAGTTTTCAGTATGCTCTTAAACTATTTCCCAAAACTATGGAAAGTATAGTTTGATTGGTTACAAAATAAAGATCAGTAAGCTAAGGTTTGTCGCGTCTCTACTGTCACAACACTAAAAAGTCTAAAAATAGAATTATGGAATAAATTCTCACTAGTTTTTTTAAACAAGCCAACTTTATTCCTCTAAATGATCTACCACGATCTCTGACTCATTCCTAATTTTTATAGGTAAATATTTGTAACAGAGATTGTCGAACTGATTCGCAAAACCCAAATGCAATAGAATTAATACCAGAATTGATTTAAAAATGTTCTTCAATTATTAAAAAAGCGACTTCTGTCTTTGGTCCCTGGCCAATCAGAGTTATATTGTCTCCATCACCTTGTCTTCCAATAAAAATAGGTACTCCCAAAACTTGCAATATTCATATGTCTCCTGCTTTAAATTTAAGTATCATCAGAAATCAAAATCTATTACTTTCTTGTAATAGTGATATCAAAATTCTCAGTTTGCTAGCTGCGGTCCAGGATTGAATGAGCATATTTTGTGTTGTAAATGTTGTACCTTGATGAACGTATCTTTTCTTTTATGTACACTGAGAGCATATGCACCAAGACAAATTCCTTGTGTGTCCAATCACACTTGGCCAATAAAATTCTATTCTATTCTATTCTTTGTTATAGTCCTGAGCCTTGGGCAGAGTTCTTTTGAGCATTGCATGCAATCTTATTGTGCTTATATATTATTGAATGTAAGCAGTTAATAAAGAATGAAGAAGCATAAAGTTTTGAGGGAAGAAATGAAAGATTTTGTAAAACAGAAACAATTGTTTATTTCCCTACATGTTGCTGCTCACAGATTTAAAATCAACAGTTGGAACTAGGGAGAAAGTTATGGAATTAGAGAACATATTTTGGTAATAATTCTGTAGAAATAAAGAACTAGGTCAGTGAGGCTTAAAAGAAATTGGTGCCTTGGGGAAGCTCTGCAACTGACACCACTTGAAAAAATAGAGATGTACGTACAGATCCTTGAGTGTCAACCATAGTTGGGATCAGAACTTACATCATTAAGGGATGCAGTCATACAGTAGTTAAACGAACGAGCTTTCCCCATTGACCATTTGCTGTAAGTCCTCTGGGAAGGTTTCAAATGGTGATCACATGACCCCAGACACTGCTACCATCATAAATACATGCCAGTTGCCAAGCACCTAAATTCTAATCCCGTGATGATGAGGACACTGGAGTAGCTGTAAGTGTAATTCCCTTTTTTCAGTGTTGTCAATAACTTTGAATAGTCACTAAATGAATGGTTCTATGTCAAGGACTATCTGTGTCGGAAGATTGCTGATTAGGAAGCTGTACCTGGGAACAGCAGCCATTGACATGGTAACTGTACCACATGATACCACTTCATTATCAAGGCAGAATCATCAAACACAGTTTAGAATGCATAAGAACATAGCTCAAATGTGGAAGCTTCCATAGAAAGCAATATATTAATAGCTTTGTATACTTTAGTATAAATGATTTAAATAATAATTTATGATTAAAAGTCTAGTCCTTTATGCAGACTGAGATATTGGTGGGTTCATGTCTGCTGGTTGTGATACAGGGGTAGTCATAACTCTTAGTGGATTTATTAGAAATACTACTTTGTGAGCTATCAAATCATGATTTAATGTGGCATCTAATTAAGTCAATCTCCATTTGTAAAATTTTCTTAGTAGAATTAAAAGTTAATAAAAGAGAAACAAAGGATGTTTTGATTTAGAATATAATTATGTTTAATTCTTGTTTCATTTATAGCTTTATAGAACATTGAGTATTGCTAATGATCTGGATGACTTAACTCCATCTTCAGATTCAACTCCAGAGGATATTGAGTCACTTTCTTCCATTTATAAGGAAGCTGTAGTGCTGATAGAAGAACTTAGTTTAGATTGTAAAGGTGAGCCATTTGTAGTTGTTCAAGCATAAATGTTTTATGAATACAAAATAGTGTTTCTTGGATAGCTGCTTTTTTATCAAGATTTATCAAGGTTTTTGTCTCACCTTTCAGATACATAATGAAAAAGAGTCAACCAATCAAATAAAAATCCCAGCATTCTT